>NC_037651.1:4224705-4526470 GCF_003254395.2 Apis mellifera
AGATACGAGACAATGATCAAGCGTTAGACGGGTGTAATTTCAGGTTGCTGCATCGATTGATCAATTAACGAGATTTAATTAATGCTTTCCGGGTGATCGATGGTCCCGGCTGTGGCGCGAATATAACTCTGGTTTCGAAGGTGCATCGGTGGGGAAAAAGAGTGCGTTTCGGTGAATTTTCTGTCTTTAATGGGGAGCGGAAACAGAGTCGTGGGACAGTGAATAATGACTGGCCGTTTCAATAGGGGAGGCTTGATTCCACGTATGCGTGATTGCGGAACGGTATGCCCGGCAGTCTGCAGATACACGCGCAGAGAGGAGAGAGAGAGAGAGAGAGAGAGTCGTTGCTTTTTATCGAGAGCCCCTGCGATGTATTAGCGGTGGCGCCATACGGTCGTCGCGAATTGTTCGACAAGTGGATGACTCCTGAATTATTATTCATTGTTCGGGCGAAATTACTGGAAATTTCACGCTTTGCTGAAATCTCGCTCTCTCTTTCTCTCAATCGATGGATCGGTCACCCCCTCGCGAGTTAGCCTCGATTTTAACGGGACATCATCGTGTTTAATTCGAAGGAAAGTTGGAAATACGGAGCCGAGTTAAATGTATCGCGAGTTTATGTGCTCCGTAGGAAGTTTGGACGATGTGGACGTTTTCATAAATTATTTGCCTCCATTTCGAGGGATTTTAATTGCTGGGGATTTTCCGCGATTCTCGGTTTGCGCACTCGGTCGGTGGTGGGTCGGTTTTGTTTGCGGGTGATGTTGAAATATAAAAATCGTGTTATATTATAATCTATCTAATTGTAAATTTTCAAGAGTATATCTCTAATTTAATTTCATAAAATATTATGAAATATTATGAAATTAAACGGAGAATATTTGTTTGCCTAAATATTTTGGAACAATCTATTGATTTAGAGTTATTAGTTTTGATTTTAGATTAGTTACACTCTAAAGTTTTTAAAGACAAGACGTATGTATAAATTATCGAAAGAAAGGAAAAAAGGAGAGGGAAAAAAAAAAATGTGGACAACATATTTATTAAATTTTAAAATTTGAAATATTTTTTTACACTTTTACACTGTCAATAATTGTTACAAATTACCTTAATTGCAACGTTAATTCCGCATATTTTGATATTGCCGTTAATTATCGTTAAATTAAATTAATCATAATAAAATGGTATGATTTATTAAATTGTCTCGAATCGAAACGTTTCGAGGAATTCAATTCGAGTCCAGTCGCGAATAAATTGATCCATCAAATGTATACAGGGCGTCATTTCGTTGGCAGCTTTTATAACAGATATTTCAGCGTTTTTAATTTCAACGTCGCGTCTCTTTTTTTTTTCCTTTTTCCTTTTTTCTTTTTTTTTTTTTTTCGCCATTTCTTTTTCGCGTAGCTCGAAGCGGAACGATCCAGGGAATTAATAGCACGTAGTAGCGAGCCACGACATTTAAATGCGGCATAAAAATTCACTTGCTGTGCCACATTCAGTGATTGCAACATGTATTCATAAGCTCGTCTCGAACGAATTGTGAAACTTGCAGATTAATAAGGAAGGCATTTAAACTCGTTCTCGTGAAATCGTCAAATCACCGATATATATATATCAATATATAAAATTCTCCTGTGACAGATACTTGGAGATACATGGAAAGAGAGTACGCTGTTCCAATTTTCCCGAGTGCAAAATTTTTCATTAGAGAAATGGTGGATGAATCGGACCAAGTTTCCTCGATAAGAGGATCATATCGGTGGTTGAACACCCATTTCGACGAGGAAACTTCGGATTTAGATTCGAAGAACACAGAAATTTTTCAACGGGTTGTGAATTATTCGATGTTGTAACGAGGTGAATATATTTCGACTCTGAGAGGGAGAAATTGGAGAGGGAGGGGGGGGGCGTTAATGTTTAATCTCGCTTTGTGAAATTTTTACGATGCCACGCTTCTTCTCTCTAACGATCGTGCTCCAGAATGAATTGGCGAGGCGCAAGACTGTTGAACAAAGGCGATTAAGCGTTGCATAAGAATGCAGCACGGCGCATAATAATCCTGGACGATCCTTCATTGCGGTAATAAATGTCTCGCGGAGCGTCGACCTCGACGTCTCCTCGTCCATGGAGTTCGAAGGAGGAAACGTTTGCGTCGTGTAAAATTATTGGATTTTCGAATAATTCGTCGAATTAATAAATGATGGAAATTTTTATATTCTTTTTTTCTATATATTCGAATTTAGATTATGGGAAATAATATAAAATATTATATCCACGGAGTACTTTTAAAATTTTAAATGGAATTTAATTTCAAAACGATTTAATTTGAACTGCACAGGAACAATTTCAGAGAAGTATTTAACGCGAGATAATAAATTAGATAATGTCGTAAACCAAGAGCAGTAGTCGCGAGAGGAGAGAGAAAGAGAGCAAAGCTCTGATTTATAACTCGTACTTTTTTGCTACCTTTCTCTTCCTCTCAACGATTTACAGACTATAGCCTGGTTTAAAGCAAGTCGTATAGAAGTCACCGAAGGTGTATCCTGACCTCCTTACTTAAAATATCTTATCTAGTATTTCAAAACTGTACGCGAAAAGTTTTTTATTTCTCCCTTTATTTTCTTTGTTTTCTTTTTACGAATAATATACAGTTGATTTTAGGAAAATTTCTAAAAACTACATGGATCTTTCTAATTTCATTCGGAAAATAAAGGAAATTAGAATAAATAGAGGTTAAAACGTTTTAAAAAAGAAGAGTGATATCTCTTCGAAAAATTTTTCATCATTTGTCTTTCGCAAAATTTTCGAAAGAATCGACAGAAAATATTTTAAAAAAAATTTATACAATTCTTAATAATTTTACAAAGCAAAAATAATATTATCCCTTAATGAGCATGTTAATGCAATTTCAACATGTGCATAAAATTTATCACATGAAATGAAACGATGTGATATATTCTCAAGATATTAATAAAAGAAAAAAATAAAAGCGCATCATCTCCCGTTAAATTTCCCGCAAAATCTCTCTCCCAATGTTGCAATGACGCCTCTCTCTCAATCCGCCCTCGAGGAAGCTTCACGTCCCGATAGATCGGCTTTAAATCCGCGCGTTTTATTCGCGGCCACGCTGTGATAGAAAGAGAGAGAAAGAGAAAGAAAGAGAGAGATGCAACGTTTCCACCAAGTGCAGCCCTCGGGCAACGATTCCTTTATCGGCCAGCTTTTTCATCAGAATTACAAACAATCGGCCCCGAGTATGCTTTTTAATCCGGCCCAATAAAACAATCGACCACCCCTCGAGATCTTCTCCACCCCTTTTTCTTCCGCCTTCCTCGCGACTGCAGTGTCTTCAAGTCGATGAGGTCGGAGAGAAATCCTCACCCTTCTCCTCCTCCTCCTCCTCGTTTCAACCCACTTCTTCGCCCACCATCCACGATTCTTCTCGTCCTTTCTTCTCTCCTCGCCCTCGTTACCCCACTGGGAGCGATGCTCGACCTTCGTCCCTTTTTAAAACAATCGTGCCTCGTAAACAACGTCATTCCCAGCTCTTTGTTTCGGCCAGCCATCTTCAGGGATAGGGAACGGACCAGGGAACTCTTCCTTCGGGTGAACGTTCCTCTCTCGTCCATTGCGATTATTTTTACCGGGATGATGCTTCGAATAATGCGTCCCCGGCGAGGTTCTTGTTTCTCTGAGAGGAAGAGGGTCCATTCTTTCTCGTCGTAGCTGGTGATTTTTGCCCGACGAGCGGAGAGTAATTACGTTTGATGCCAGCTTTGTTGGGATAGTTATTTTTTTTCTTTTTTTTTTAAATAAATCGTGTACAGTATTTCGATGTTTTGTGGAATTTTGAAAATATTGGATCAATAATCTCGCTTATTTATACATTTTTCGCGAGAGAATTTTTTTTTGAGGTTATGAAATCCTAACAATCTAACAACTTTTCGTTGTTGGAATACGTTGGTGGTTTTAATATAACAAACCGAATGATATTAAAACAAAAGTTATAATAAAAATTCGATACATCTGATTTTTTCAATAATTGTAAAAAAAAAAAAAAAAGAATCACGCGCGTAATTAAAAACGTGGACACGTTCAATTATTGGGATAAAATTTCGGAGCGAAAAAAACGTACTCTCGATAAGGTAACCAATTTTCGTCAGATTTTCGGCCAACTTCTTATTCCACGAGTTTCCAGGAATTTCGAAGGATGTCAGATACAGAATGTGCGGGTACTCGTGGAAGAGTATTTGGACTTGACAGACGAGGCTCCTTCTGACGCTACTTGCCAGGCTTACGATTTTCGTCCCCGCAATCCATTTCGTTGTGGAAGCTTTCCAGCGCCCATCCCATCCGCCTCCTCCTTCCTTGTAACGCCAGGAGCCGGCGTAAAAAGCCACGAAATCCTATAAACCTGGAAAGAGTAGGCGGTGGAATGAAAAGCTCTTAGCATGTCGGCATCCGTTACAATCCAGCGTTATCTGGCGGACGGCAAATGGAGCTGGACGATTTAAGAGGGCCGAGTGGAAACGTAATTATTTGTTGCGATACGTCGCCTGTGTTGTAACTGAAAATGGAAAAAAGGTTGAGAGTGGAGATTGCAATTACTGTGAAACAACGTCGACGTGTTGTCGCGTGTGGGGTAGAAATTTAATGGATGGAAAAACTTTTGATTTTGATTTTCTTTCTTTCTTTCTTTTTTTTTTTTTCATGAAAAAAAATATGAGATGTCGCGATTTAATTGTTTATTGGTTATTTTGGTTATAGTTTCGTTTTATTTATAAGGGAATATATATATATACGTATACGTGTTTTTGTTATTCGATATTTAAACTTTCATTAATATCCATTTTAATTGAAGGGAGATACGTGAAAATTTAGATACGTTTAAAAATTATTCGAATTTTTGTTTTCCAAATACGCTCATCTGTTACGCATTTTTCACGAAGAATGAAAGAATAAAATTAATTCCGATTATTTCGTTCCATTTCAATCATTCGATTTGGAGAAATTTATATTCTTTTGTATGGAAATTATCGCGATATGATTAAATCAGTTTTTTTAAATCAATATAAAAAAAAAAAAGAAATTAAATCAAGAATTTTATCCTGATATAATCTGTATACACAATAACCCATCTAAATATAATTATTGTTCCATTTAAATATTCCATATATATAACAATGTTTGTAACTTTGTGAAAAATGAATCTACATTAAAAATTTCGGAAAAACTTGTTGCAATAATATATATGGAAACGAAATATTTGGAATTAATATGTTCGAGAATAATAACATCGTGAGTAATATCGAGCCGACGACGTTGAAAACGAGACGAGAGGGCGTTAAGAAGCGAGGAAGCGAGAATCGGGGGTGGAAAGCGAGCGATAATGGCGGTTATAGGGGAGGAGTGCCTCTGAGAGAGTCTCCTTTGGAAGACACGGCGACGCGGCGAGAAGGCACGAAGACGCGAAAACGCCCGATGAATACTTAAACGCCCTCCCCCCAAAAAAAGACGAAAACGCGGGACGAAAACGCTTTTGATCCCCGGAAGCGCTCCTTCCACGCCTCCACGCCGACGCGAAAAATAAGAAACGATTTTTCGTCGTTAACGCGGATTTCGTCACGTGGCGTGCTAATGCCTCCTCGTAACTCTAACGTTCGAGAATAATTTCGTTCCTTATCGCGTCGATCTAATTTGAAGTTTCTGTGCGAGACGAACGAAAAATTCAACGCAGAAAAATATGAAGACTTTGTTCATCGTTGTTCTAGGTTTCGATGTTATATTTATAAAACTTGATGTTTGTGATCAATCTTGTAACGAATTCTTAAATTAATCGTATCGAATTGTATAATAGAAATACCAAAGATGAAATTATCAACCCTTATCATCAGTTTTCGAAGGTAACAAGGATAAAAGAAAATTCAGAAATAAAATTTCTCTGAATCGAAACCATTAAAAGGGAATTTTTTAAATAGGAATAATATTCAGGGGGAAAAGATGGCCGGCAAGTTCCCTTCGGTAATAAATTTAATTCCAGGGACATTTTCACGAATGGCAAAGAGACTCGAGGAACTCTGACGACGACGGTTCGAAGAGGAACGAGGAGCCGTGGAAAGGGGTGGTTGAATAGCGAGTAAGGCGCCAGGAGAACAACAAACCGCCATGAGACCGCGATGCCTGACTCCCTCCCTCCTCCCGTTCTAATAGCACCACTCAAGATGCAATATCGTTGCATGAATATTATATGGCATCCGCACGACCATCATCTTGCCAGATACTCGTATCTTTACAACCGTCTCGGAGGGTAGTGGTGGTGGAGTAGTAGCAAGTCTCGCGGTGTGGTCCGTGTAGCCTGGTTGCGCAAAGACGAGATATACGTGTTTCCACCTCGGTTCTCTCGCCGCACAGACACCCCCTCCCCTCCTCCTACGCGTTTCTACGTGTGTGGAAGGGTACCAGAGACTCCACTTAGCTCGAAAAGCTATGATTATTTCAAGGTGCACTCACAAAAATTGGCTGGCCTGGCGCGCGGTGGCTTGTCCGCCTTCAAGGGGATCGTTTGCCGCGCCACCCCCTTTTCGGTGGCGTGTTGTGCCTTTTCGAAACGTCGCTCTTGAAAGCAGCAGACCGTCCTTTGATGCCAGATCGCCAGCAACTTGGCTAGAAACAGCTCCACTCCTCGAAGGATTTTGAATTTGAATTGATGGAGATCGGCTGGTTCGAATGGTTGATGAGTGAAAATTGTTGATTCGCGAAATTTGATTTGAACGTTTCGCTTTTTTTTAATAATATTTTATTTTTCTTTTTAGGTATTGAATAATTCGTGCAACGAGCAAAATAACCTTTGGTTTGGAATTAAATTTTGAAAATTTAGACGAATAGATCTCTCTTTAAAAAAAAGTCGTCGAAACGAGCAAATTCCTTTTTAAAATTTATTCGTTATAGGTATTTTTTAAAAATTTGTAAGAATTTGTACAAAAATTAGATTATTGATCCTAACGCTTTTTCTTTTCTTGTTCTATTTTCGCGCGAGATGTACCAGTTTCATGTGATTACCAGCTATTCCATGGAAGAGGGCCGGTCCACGTTTTAAATTACGCTGGATGACGCACCTGTCACCGGTCCAGCTAATTTGGATTTTCAAAAGCTTCATGAAAATCTACCCTCGGCCAGGATGTCACGCTGTAACGCACGTGTGTCGCGTTACACGCCTGAAATGTCGGCGAGGAAATTTCGTCCACCGTGCACGCCTCGTCTCATGGGTGCAACGTATTCAATTAATTGTTAACATGATTCACGATCGTGCAGGGATGGAACTTGTGCAGGGGAGAGAGGTGTATTTTGCCTGGTATAATGCTCGCCCTTAAAATCAGACGGAACTATTCGTGAAAATTCGATCAACTTTGACGAATGTTTTCAAGAATGAAAGTAAGTTGTTTCTAATTCCTTACTGTTTCTGGTATCGTATATTTAATTAATATTATCACTTTGTTTTTAGAATCAATATGAAAAAAAAATATTTGAAATCATTTCTCCTAATAATAATCGATGATAATTTTAATTAATCAATTAATCAGATTTTGTTTGGAAATATTTTCTCTTCAGTTTTAAGATTATGATAGTTTAAATAATAATTTTCTATCAATTTCAAAAAATAATATATAATATAACTTTAATATAAAATTTATTTTAAACAAATTGGTAGAGTATAGATTTTTATTAAATTATTAAGACTAAATTTAATAAGAACTTTTCGATTTTTTTTTTAGAAAATAATCAATAGATAATTTTTGTAGATTTTACTTATGTTTAATTCAACCAGGAGAGACGTGGTGGTGATTTAGTTTGTAATTAATAAAACGTCGTCACCTGGTCGTGAAAGGCGGTAAGTCTTCTTGTCTGATGTTTTCACGCGGCGATGCTTCCTGGGGATCTCTCTCTTGTGTAACGAATGAAGTCAGTCGAAAGGGATTTTTGTCGAAATTCGTCTCGATCAATGTTATCTTTGCAAGCTTAATATCGGATCTGATAATGCTCGAATAATTTTAACTCTCTCTCTCTCTCTCTCGTTTGAATTGGATGAAGGATTTGAATAAGATAGAAACGTGTCGAGTATGAAACATTAACGAGAAGTAAACACGCGAAGAGGCAGCGGTACATCGATGAATAAATAGTTAGATATGTAGAAGCACCGATGCACATCGCGATTCAAGATTTAAACATTTAACGAACACATGAATTTTAGATATATTTCTCACTTTTTCGTGGAAAAATATATTTTTTCCATCTTTATCGAAGAAGGAAAGATACAAACTCGTATTAAAACTAAAGTATACAGGGTGCTGAGAGTTTGATAAAGTTTAACGAGACTTTTTAACGGAGTTTTTAATCAAATCTTTAGTAACGTTTAACGAAGTATTATCAGAGTTTACATTACGAAATTACGAAATTAAGACTTGTGAAATTTAATATGCACGAAGAATAAAGGGGATTATTTCGTTAAATTAAAATTAAATTATTCCCTAAGGTGTGTCTATATATGTGTATAAAAATTACACGACTTCATCTTCAATTTATCGTATCTCCATCCTTTTTCGTAAAACTATAAACTCTAATAAAATATTCAGAGGTAAGATTCTTTGCACTATATTTCAAGCAACGATCGAGCAATAAAAATAACTTCGTTTTAATCCGTTTAAAGAACACGTCGGTAAGGATCGAGCCGATCGATTAGATCTTCGAATCGATGGCAATGCTCGGTCGATCGGTCAATTTTCGACGGGGGGTGGTTTCGGAAAACTGCATAAAATAACATGTAGCCCGAAACGCATTGTTAACTTCACTGGCAAAATACGTGTCTGGAACTCTGACGCGTTTACAGGGCAAACAATTTTAAATTGCCTCACACGCGTCGGGACGTGTGCATGTAGTTTTCATGATCGTTTACACAACGTATAAAATTTTATTGCATCACGCAGTTTTTCACGAAAATACGGGATAGGATGTGTAATTTCGCCCGGTCGCCCGCTTATTCCTCGCCAACGCGCGAAAATATTAAGTTACTTAACGAAATTTATCCCGCTCGCAAATAAAATCTTCGCCCCGCTGTTCAATTGTTGCCTGTTCATTTCATTTTTGCGACGGGGGATTAATGGATAGCGGAACAAGGGGGGGAACACGAGTCGTTTCGTCGAGTGTGAAGCGAAATTTAAAGAGAGATTCTACTGCTCGAATCGCAACGATAAATTTCTGTTTCTTCGATATGGGCAATAATTCGTATCGCGTATTTTCGAAACGTGAAATGAAATTTAACACGTCGATGCTTGGAGAAATCCGGAGTTAGATGAACTTTAAACTATTCCATTCAATATTATTATTTGTATTTCCAAAAAATACGGATAAATAGTACGATATCTTTAAAGAAATTTTGATTGATCTGATATTTAAAACCAGTAGAATCAGGTAAAAATTTTAAAATTCAATAATTTTCCATCGTTAAAAATAAAAAAATTAGAAGCTACGTTTCGAATAATTAAACGTATCTCGAGAATTCTACTCTAGATTGCCGTCAAAACGGTCATAAAAACGGAGGAGGAAACAAAATCTTCAAGAACCATAAAGGAAGAAAGAAAGAAGAAAAATAATCGCGAGAGAAAACTATACACCCTTGTACCATTCTCCTTCGATTTTCCGGTGAGAAACCTCCTGGCAAAACGAGGCGTAGTATTCTCGAGCGAAAAAGCTCGAGAGGGAGGAAGAGGGACAGGAATTTTTTTTCATAATTTGCAAGCACCCTCGGTTTATGCAGGATAGCTTCACGGCTCTGTTCTCGCCTCATTAACTGCGAATCAGCGGAACATAATACCGAGCCGACAGAGAGAGAGAGAGAGAGAGAGAGAGGGAGCAGAAAAAAGAAGCTTTCCAAGAGGGGATGGACAGGACGAGGGAGGAGGAGGAGGAGGAGGATGGAAAAAGAAGAGGACGGGACAAGCGTGAGACAGAGAGGAGCGACAGGAGGAGGGAAAGGGGAGAATTTTCGGGACACGGAGTTATCAGGTGTGAGGGACTTGGAGGAGGTAATAGCCTGTGAAGGGGAGGGGGAGCTACGAGGCGTAGATTGTAAAATCGATGAGGTTCTTTCGAGTCTGGCGCGAGCCAGGTTCATCGGGTTTCTTTCGAGGCCATCGAAATCGAGGGATCGCTTCGTTTTTTCGCCAGCCGGGCTTAAAACACGACAAATTTCCTCGTGGAACCGATCTTCTCGTCTATTTGGAAGAAAACGAGTCGAGGGGAAGTTGTTTCGCGCGTGTGCCGCGAAACGAGAGGTGTCTACGGATGGGAATAAACTCGGTTTAAAAACTGATCAAGTTTAAGTCATTCCTGTTTATATAATTGATTGTGCAATTGATATAATATATTTTTTATATCAGATTACAGGTAGGAAGTTGTACGAATATTATGAGTTGAATATGATCGCGTGAATTGGATTTTTTTTTGTATTGAATTAATTGGTTGATCGAAATGATGGATATTCACAGGAGAGGAATTCTTTTTTTTTTAAAAAAAGCTTAAGACAATTTGAAATAACAGTCGAAGATTTATGCTCCAAGCTATTGTACGGAGAAATGTTGTAATTCACTTTTTTAAAATTTATGGATTTACTATGCAACTGATTTCTTTTTCTTTTTTTCAGTCAATCTTTCTTGTTCGTTCACTGTTTCTCAAATTGCACGTGAAATATCCGAGAGGATTGAATATCTAAGAATCATTAAGCAAGAAATGAATTGGATTTTCTCGAAGTATCATTGCGTTAAATTGGTGTTTGAAAGGTGTAGCAATTTTTTCCCTTTCGGTTTAACGTTCGTCAAGATAAATGTTTGCCCGGGATAAATGATGAATTTCGAAAGAAAAATAATGGACGGTACGGATCGGTTTCAAGCACGATGCACGAAATAATTAAAAGTTTCAATCCGTTCGAGTGTACAGTCGATGAATCCTTTCAGATTTATCGCGATTTAATCCGATGCAGCTGCTCGCTGTTCCTTCGTTGTCGCAGCTTTTGTTTCCCTTTTTCTCCTTTCTTTTTTCTCCCCTCTCTCTCTTTCTTTCTCTCCCTCCCTCGTTATTTCATCGTGCTTCACGTAAAACCAGGTGAACAATTCATAACGAGATTCTCGTAATGATAATTACGAAGTCGTGATGCCAGTGAGACGAAATTCATTCTCGCGTAATGGATTACTATCGTTAAGTACTTTTCATCTAGATTTACGTAAAACTTCTCCCTCGCTGAATTGTGTTGTAGGCACTTTTCAGATTAATGGAATCCAGAAAAGGTTGTGAAAAAAAGTTATAGCTTGGAGTAATTTACATTTAAGGATATTGAATAAGAAAAAAGAGAGAAAAAGTAAGATTCGATTTCATCGTGAAAGAATTTGTTTCATTCTTGTTGTAATAATTATCTCTTCTCCGTATCATAATCCTTTAATAACAATGAGACACTTAAACAACGCGTGAAACAGTTGATACAATTGCATTATTTCTATCGTTCTTCATGTTCTTCTTCCTTGTTTCAGTTCGAGCAAAAATGGTTTTTGTACTTTTCATTATCGTTGCTGGATCTCGTGGATATTGAATCGAGTTTGAAATTGGAACGTCAATTTTTTACGTTTAGAAATTAATTTGAAACAATTTGATATTTTTATTCCTCGTCAATTCGAAGGAAGAAAGAAAATTAAGAATACAAATTGTTTTCAATTTATCGCTTTATTTGTTTCGAAACGTCACGATTTGGTGAAAATTTCACGGATGAAATGTCGCAAATGAATAAAATTCATTTCGTTTCAAGTTTCGGCACGTTTCCTCATCGGTAACTCTTGTCGCTCCATTCGAAGACTAAAAAAAGAACTCGAATAAATTGTTTAATTTTATTATCAAAGAAAGAAATGCCACGCTTTGATGAAAAATTTATTCATCACGGACCACTCCATCAATCAACATTTCATCCCTTTCTCATCGTCAGTGGCTCTTTTCATTGAAGATACATAACAAAAAAAAAAAAGAAAGAAATGCTTTAATTTTATTATTAAAGAAAGGAACATCACGCTTCGATAAAAATTTATGTAACGAAAGTTTAAAAAATTTACGTGCAAAGGGAAAGAGCGTTCATTTTCTTTAAAACTTGAGAGAGCAAGATGAAGAAGATTGGAAACAATAAGTCAGAATAAAAAAATGAAATAAAAATTTACGAGGATATTAAAAATCAATCGAATTTACCAATTTTATCGAAAAACGATAAAAATTCCATATAAAAAATAAAAAAGAAAACGAAAGTACTAAATCAAAATCTATCTTTTTTTCCTCATCGATATCTTTCTGCGTTACACTTACTTCCACGAATCCCCATTTGGGAATTTAAGAACAAGAGGCTTTGCAAGAGAATCCTTGCCTCTCCTCTCCCCGTACAATTGTTTCTGAATTTCGAATTTTCAAGTTGAACCATCACACGATCCTCCGCATTTCACGAAAGAAAGATAAAACGGTACTTTTTTTTATCCCCCTCGGGATTACGTGTCGTTTCGTCGAGAAACAATTCCAGATTAATGCCGCACGATTCCCATCAATGAAAATCGTAACATCGTCGATATACGAATTAAAGAAAATTCCGCAACGACCGATGACACGGTTGTTAAATTTCGAAAAAAAAAAAAAGCGATCGATTGAAATTTCAGTATCCTAGCTTTCACTTTTTCGTCAAAGCGCGAAACGTTTCAAAGCTGTTCGGCACGGCGCGAACGTTGTCCGTGCAACATTGATCGATTCGGCATTCGAAATCGAAATTCGAATCGATCGATCGATCGACAAATGGGATCGGCGCACTGGATGGCGCGCAACACCGTGGTTATAATAAATTTACCCTCGATATTCGTCCATGCAGAGAAAGGATACGAGATATTCATATTTATTTATGAGGAATGTACGCGACCCTATTGATTTTTCGACGTTAACGCCGCCGCCTCGTTATTCGAGCGCGCCCCCTTTCAGCTTTTCACGCGATTCCACCGGCGAACAAAGCGGGCCTAGCCGGCAAAAGTCCAAAATGCGTGATGATCAATTTCATGGCCGCGGACCATGATTCAAGTACGAATTTAGCGAGTGGTGGGAAGGATTTTTGCACGTCCAAGTGACAGAAAAAATAAATAAATTTATAATCTAAGATTTGTTGAACGAAGAAGAATTGAAAGATCAGAAGATTGTATTAAAAGAAGTTATGATTGACTTGTGCTACTTGTGATTATGATGTACGTGAGTGTAATATCTTTTATATTCCTTTAAAAATTCTTTTTTTAGTTTATTTTAATCCAGTTGTCAGTCCAAATTAGTTTTTTGATCGTATTTTGCGTGACTTTCTTATTATTTGTTTTTTTTATTAATTGATTTATATTTATTCACCTATAATTATTTATTATATTGCTTGAACTTATTTCTTCATTTTAAGATTCTTTGTTCTTAGATTGGATAGAATTTTAACCATTGCGATAAATTTCGTTTATATATTTTCTTCGATATGAAAATAATTTAATCCCGGTTTTATAAAAGATATTGCGGATAATTTCGTTGGATTTTTAAATAAATTCAATGCGAAATTTTAGTGGAATTGAAAGCATCTGAGGAGAAGAAATAACGATGGAAAATTCATTTCAATATTTGTTAAAATAAATTCCAGGTATCGCGAAGTTATGGAT
This sequence comes from Apis mellifera, assembly GCF_003254395.2. Classification (NCBI taxonomy): domain Eukaryota; kingdom Metazoa; phylum Arthropoda; class Insecta; order Hymenoptera; family Apidae; genus Apis; species Apis mellifera. The sequence continues at coordinate 4,238,451 of NC_037651.1, forward strand.
TATTGGAACAAAGTTCCAATTTCAATCACCTTTCGTATCTATATTTTTGAATATCAATTAAAAAATATATATATCGTCACGATTATTTACAAATCATCGGGGAATGACGAATACAAATTTTTCTTTTTTTTTTTTTCAAGCTGCATCAATGGATGACCACTTGAAAAAATCGCGACGATGGTCTTTTTAATCGCTTTGTAAAAAATTGTCACTGACAAATTTGAAATTTTTCTCTGTTTCAGAAGTTTCCACACCTCCCTGCACTTACGTGAGATACAGCAGCCTGGAGGATGTAAGGCCGCAGGAGTTAGGATTTCATCAACTGGAGTTCACCCCCATCGTCGTTTCGAAAATAAGGTAAGAGTTGATCGACCTGTGACACGCATGCAGTATTAATTCACCGTAAACAGGTCTATTATAAAACCCTTTTTTACACTGTATAATGCATTTTTATCGGAATTGATATAATCCTTTTGTTACTGGAATAATGACGATGCTTTCTGAAACACGTTTAATGGAAAATCTATTTTAAAAGAGGGCGAGAGTTCTTTGTAGATGAAACTTATTGGAAAATGATTGTTCTACATTTTATTTACATGTACATGAGAGACTTAATAATAGTATTTTCTTTCCTTTTTTTTTTATATATCGTATATGTATATAAAGTTGTAGAACGCGAAGTAACAATGTGTATGTAATAATATAATTGAAAAATAAGCTTACAAAGTTTTTCAAAGTGATTATTATGCAAGAGAGAGGAGCTGTTGTAGAGAAAAATAGAGTAATTTAGAGTATGAAAAATGAGATGGATTTAATTAAATGTAAATTAAAAGAGGTATTTAATTAAAGAGCGCGTGTTGAGTCTCTGTGATTAGATGGTAGCGCGAATTCGAAATTCGCGTGTCTGGCTGTTCATTGTATTCACGTCACGGATTTTCGTTCTTTGTAGTTTCTTTAATCCCAGTAATTACTCAACTGCTGCGAACAAATTACGTGGCGTGTCGTTATTACAGCGTTTAATTAAATGATAATCGACATTAGAACTGTGTTCTAATTAAAATCGAGGCCGAAGAATTATTTATAGAAGCAGAGAGAAATTTCTTCAGTTCAATTCGAGTCGAATCGTAAGAAAAAAATCGATACCGATTTATATTATCGTTCGTGAAATTATTCTACAATTTCGATACGTTATTTTTTTCTCTCTCTTTTTAAAGTCTAGTCTGTCAAGTTAAAAAATTCCCGAAAACATTTCATCCCCTTTTCGCGAAAATTCCATCAACGAGACCGACGAAAAATCAGCGAAATGTGGTTATTCGCGATAAAAGTAACGAACGGCAGAAACAGGGAAAAAAATTCCCTCGATATCATTTATATCTCTCAAATAATTCCATAATTCCAATCCACATTACTACTTTCTTTCTTTCTTTTTTTTTTTCATTTTCAATCCTTCGAAACCAACTCTTTCAAATTTAAAATTGCCAATCCTCTTTTCAGAAAAATCCCTATATGATTATTCACGTCGCAAATAGGAAACAAAAAAAGAAATATCTTCCAATACCATTTACATCTCTGTTCTCAAATAATTCCATGATTCCAATCCACATTATCCTTTTTTTTCCATTCATCCCTTCAAACTCTTGGTTTGTTAAAAAATTCTCCCTCTCTCCAAAATATTTCAATATCATCCTCAAAAAAATTCCCTTTTTACAAAAATCCCATTGACGAAACATTAAAAATCTATAAAATATCGTGCAATCATTTATTCGTTTTATGAAAATAATCGACAATAGCATCACCAGAATTAAAAAATAAAAGAGAAAAGAAAATTTCGATATTACATTCATTCCATTTATTTTTGATTCTCATTTGTTATTCTCACCCCTTCTAGACCAAATACTCCTCAAATTTAAAATTTCCAATCTTTTTCAAGGAAACGTTATAAAAAAAAAAGAAAGAAACAAATCAATGTATCGATTATTCACGACGAAGGTAACCACCCGTCAGTTCCGTGAACATGAATTAAACGCGAACATCGGTTTAACGCGATAATTAATTCGAAATCAGCAGAACCAGCCGGAGATTAACAGACAGCCGAGCCCGGCTTTTAGTTGTCTCGCTCTAGTTACCCACCACGCACCCCTGTCGCCGCCCCGTATCGTGTAGTTGGTGCAGATAAACGCGAATACTTCATAAGCTCGTAATCCTGAAACAAAACGGCGGCCAAGAACAAAAGGGACCCCCTTCCTTCCCTCCAACCCTTGGGATACGCGTTGGCAACAAGCGTCGGGGATCGATGTCTTTCTTCGCCTTCCCTTCTTTCTCCCTCTCCTTCATCCTCGGCCTGTTTAAAGTAAGTCTTAACCGAGTCTGGTTATTAAAAGTCGCTTCTTGCCGGCGATCGAATATCCGCTGCCAACTTTGGATTTCTTTTGTTTGCCAAGTTGAATGGATGCGAGCGATTAATGATTCAGGCGGGGGTTGAGGGTGGATGAAGAAAGACCGTACGAAGTCTCAGACCGATTCCACGAGTCGATAGAAATTGGAATTTGTTCGAGGATCTTTCTCCGATTCGGGAAAATATATAATAAGGAATTTGAATTTGTTAAATTCTTTTTTTTTGTCGAGAGTATTTTAGACACAATTTGTGAATTCAGATTCGATATATTATGTTGTATTATCAATATATTTCTTTTTTTAGATAGCTCGAAAAAAGAAAAAAGATAAAAACATTTTCTCACGGATCTAAAATCGGTGGGTTTTTGCCAACATTTTGCAAAAAGAGAAAAGGAGAGAGAGAGAGAGAGAGAGAACAAATTTACATGAAACAGTATACAGGATGGAAAAAAGCGAGAGATGTTAAATTATTTGTTGTGTGTATCCACGTTTTCGACTAAAGAAAAATAAATATACCGGCAGCTTTACCTCTTTTATTTAGGTTATCGACGATCGTCTACTGTTACCTCTGCCGCATCCACGGCCACTATTTGCGGTTGATATTTACTTTAGACGTTACTAAAAAATACATCGGGATCGGGGGGAAAAAAATTCAACGGTTCAAACGAGGGTAAAACTCTCTCTCTCTCTCTCTCTTTCTCTCTCTGAAGAGCAGTTGAACCAATTTCGGCGACATCCAAGACCAAAAATCCGCGGTCGAAGCCCGAATATTACATACCGTAAATCATTATCAGAAAACACGATCAGCTTTTCGAATCGTGGCGAACATTGTCCACTGCGTTTTCGCTAGCAAAAATAGAATCCCGTTGGAAATCCTATTTTCTCGAAATCGGGTTGGACGTCAAGCGCCATTGGTGTTCGAAGCGAAATTGTATTAGAGAGGCATGAAAATAATGCTCTGGTTCCAGCCTTATATTCCGATTTACTTATACCTTTTTATAATATTTTGTAATTTATTCTTTCCTTTTCTTTCTTTCTTTTTGTATTACGTATGCATGGAATATGCGATGATCCTGAGAAATTGAATTAAAGAGGATTTGGTACATGGTATATATTTCCAAGTGAATTTTCCAGAGAAAGGAATTCGTGTAATTTTTTAAACGAAATATACAGTCTCATTTATAATAGCGTATTTAAGGAGTTATGCTCCAAATCCTTTTTTTAAGCCTCTTTTATAGTTTCATTTTTCTTTTTTTTATCGAACCACCAATCGAGGAAGTTATGTAATTAATTTGGGTCTTAGTTTGTGCTTTATGCATTTCTATTCTGTTTCATCCTCGAAGTTATGATGATATGTATTTTAATATTACATTTTAATTGTAACATTAGTACAACAATTCTTAAAATTCTTGATCAATTTCCTTTCTTTCAATCGATCAAATAAATATTCGATAAATATTGCTCGAAAAAAATTATTGTTCCTCCGCATAGTTGAGTTAAATTCACCCAGGTCGAAGTTATTACATCGCATTAACGTCTCGATCGTGGCAACGCTTACAACTCCATAAAGTCTTAGCAAGCATCGCCGATGATACATCTTGTAATCTCTTTTCCTCGAGGAATAACGGAGTCCCTCTCGCGGCCGCAGGCCATAATCTATTTCTCCGCTGCATTTCTGCGCCGCTATCCACCCTTCTTCCTCTTTTTCCTTTCCTCCTCTCCGTCTGCCTGGCCGTGTTCATTTCTCAACTTCTTCCTCGCCGCGTCTTTATCCTCTCGAGGGAGGAGTTTATCCTCGTTAGGGTGACTGGGAAAACTGGGAAAGTGGTGGCAAGCAAAACAGTGGTTGCGTTCTTGAAGAGTAGCTGGCTTTTCGGATCGTTTAGAAATATACCTATAGTTTGTTCAGCCGTTTATTTTGTCAACTTCGATCGTTTTAACCGTTGTACTTCGACGAGAACAACGAAAGTATAATTGGATAAGTCTTTTGGGAACAGATAATTAAATTTTGTGCGATATAAGTCGAAGAAATTTTTGAGCACAATCATAGATTATTATTCTTATTTTATTTTGTTTAGAAATTTATTTAACTTGGTGAATTCGATTTTGATTTTACGAATTTTAAAATCTCTCTTCCGTGCTTAAATTTTTCAATTCAATTTTCCTTATGAAAATAAAACAACGTAAAATAATTTCCTTTCGCTAAACTCACGATCCAAGTTTCCAATCCATCCAATGCCAGAGTGGAACAACACGCCTTGAAAGAAAATCGTTATTAAAGCGCGAAAGAATTTCTACGTATTTTTAATCCAAGTGGACCCTCTTCTTCTTTCTTCCACGAGTCGAGAAGTTTTCGAGGCTTTGCAAACACTCTTCTCCTCCTCTACTCGAGGATCAAGCGCGATTTTCGGCCACCGAAGATTGGAAATCGCACTGGCCGTTATTTCATCCCCCTGGAATGGCCCCAACCCCCATTGTGCCCGAAACCCTGGAACGAAAGGTGGCTTCTCTCCCGCGTCAGAAGATCCCCCTCCCCTCCTTTTGGGAACTCGGGAATTTTCTGGGTCGAATGAACACCGGATATTACCAGCTCGACCAAACCGAAGATACTTTTCTTGTCGGCCGTATTTCGTTTTTGTTACGCGGCGGCTGACCGATGGAAATCTGAAACGGATTTAACGGGGCAGGCAGGTTCTTGAATTTATCCGGAATTCATGCTCAGTTATCTACAGGCTTAGTTTTCTCATTGAACGATCGTGATAGATTTTTGGTGAGGGAAGGAAAAAAAAAAGGAAGGGTGGAATTGATATTGGCTCGTGGAATATTTTTCCTAGGGAATCGAAGATGAAATCGAATAGAAAATAGGCGGATTATGGATTGTGGGAAAATTTATAAATATTTAGCTTTTTTTTTTTTAATTAAATCCTTCTTAATTTAATAAATATCGCGTAATTTAATTACCAAAGTAAATAATTACCAAGTAATTATTTTTATATCTATTATCAAAGTGTATTAAAAATTATCTAAAAATTATCATATTATAAATCTTCTTAGTAAATTTAATTAAATTCTTTTTTAGATTAATTTGATTATTGAATTGCACGACGAGTAGAAGAAAGTTTAAAGTAATAATTCAAAAGCAATTAAATTTGTCACGTAAAAATTTATATTCTTTAAAATTTTCTGATTGAAATCTGACTCGTCCAGTTTTTTGAATATTGGACGGATAAAAATTTCATTTTCGCTCCACGCATGATCTTGATGAATAATTATAGATAGAACGCATTTCCCTTTTTCTCTTTTTAATTGACTGGTTGTAAGGGATTCGCGATATTTTCACGCTGTCGGTGACACTTTGCACACAAGAATATTCGATCGTAGCCCCGCTTGTTATTACAAGCCTCGCTAAGGGCTTGCGCCCAGCTATAAATTACTTTTCCAACGAGACGAAGTCGACCACAGACCCGTCAATAATTCATCGCGGACCCGCTTCCACCGAAAATCCTTTCATATAGACATATAGTATAGGGGAAGGCCTGTATGTTACACCGGAAAAATATTTAATTTACCGAAAAACCCGGGGAAATATTACCGACTGGAAATTTTTATCGCGGATTTTTATAAATCTTTCCGCGAAACTTGCGTCGAGATACATAAGAGGTTGAATTTAGCTTGTGCTCCAGATTTTTATTTATCTTTTAATAATTTTCAGATAGTTTTTAATACACCTTGATAATAGATATAAAAATAATTACTTAGTAATTAAATATAAATATTTAAATTGCATAAAAATCCTTTCTACGCGAAATAACCAAAATTTTGTACGTGAAAACGTGAGATTTAAATTTAAAGATCGAAAGCGAAATAATTCTAAATTCATTTTGAAAAATCCTTTTTAATTCTTCTACGTTAGACGCAGAGGTGAATACGATTACAAATCGTTGAAGAGTTAAGGATAAGATTTTGCTGGTCGAAGTAGCATGTAGTCTTCGTGTAACGAAGCCACATATTTCAGAGTCAGTCTCATTTAGCCTCTCGATCTCCTCGCTCTCCCTCTATTTTTCCCTCCTTTTAATCATTCTTTGCACAACCTACATGTACCAGATAAGCGTGTACACGAAGCGGATGTTACGTTTCAATGTTTTACAAAATGTTTCGTTATTCGCTCGTTGCACGCTTTTTTTTTTTAAATATTCGTTATTTGCACGCTTCGCAGCGTGCTTTACGTTTTGCAATTTTTATATATCCTCGTTTATTGTATCGCGAGATGTTTCATTTATCCCGGTAATCATATTATAGATCTGTCGAATTGCGTTTTGAAAGCTGTCTTATTTATTTTATATACTCATATCTCTGGTTATATGTATCATTGGAGAAATTTTTAAATTCTCGATTTCGGGTCTGGATTTAATCGTTAAATTGTACAGATGAAATTGATAAAACGTAGTGATTTTATTACGTTGTTTAATAAAATTACAAAATTCAGTCCATACTTTTTTTTATCCGTAACTTTCAGAAAAATTTATGACCATCCAACAGTTATGTATGGATTGATATATTAAAAAATACACGTGAAAGTAACAATATTTCATATTAAAACCATAAATAATTAGAGATGTTTAGACATTTCAATTTAAATATCGCAACATCCTTCATAACAATATAATCATCAAACAAAATAAATTTATGGTTCAATATGTAAAAAATAAATAGAAGAAATTCCTCCAACCGTACAGTTTTTATCGAAGTTTTTGTTCAAATGCGTCAGGATGATGTGTGAACGATGTTGAGACAGGTTGATCGACGTGGAACGATTTGAGAAATTGTCTAAGATCTTCCTGCTCAGGAAGAAGGAGTGTAACGTGCAAACTTCGATCCGATTCGATCGTCAAACGAAATGTTGACAATTTTGAATCGTGTCACCTGTTGCGCCGATGCGATGCATCTCCTCGGATGCGATATTAAAATGCAAACAGTCGAGAACGTTTTAAATCGGCGCAGTCGTTGAAAAAGGAAAAAAAAAAGGATTGGATTGTACGAGATACGAGATATTGCTGATCTCGTGTTCTTGGACGTGATACGAAATTGTGAAATTTTTGGAAAATTTTTAATTCTCCAATGATAAGATCGATATAAATTATGATTGAATTATTTTTTAAATAATAGTATCGGTATATCGGTTGCAGACAATTTTGAAATAAAGTAGGAATTGGACGAATTTTATTTTTCTTTTTAATAAACAGTACATAAATTCTTTTTCGTGTATCATTTCAGAATTTGCAGGATTCGCGTGCGGTTTATTATCTGTGCTTGAATTTTTGTGGTTCATAAACCGTTCTTTATTAAATCGATTTTAAAAATTGTACGAACGCGATATAAATGAGACGTTTAAACGAACCATTGAATCGTGATCCAATTATAATTCTCACGATTTTTCTTCGTTAAACAATTTTATAACGATTTGTTTACAACCACTGAAAGACGTAAGATTATAGTTTTACAGCTGGTGGATGCGAATTAGTCGGATCATATATATTTTTCACGATTTATTCGATTACTTGCTTTTTAGTTTAATGAGCATTTTCAATTGGAGATCGATTGAATCGTTCGATTCTTATTTTTACAAAAATTAAATAATAATCTTTTTCTAAACAATTGTAGTTGATTAACTAAATAATTTCACTAAAATATATATATATTTCGAGTATTTTATTCATAAAAATGAATATCAAAATTATCGTTTAAATACGAAACGTGAACGACGAATAATATGATTAAAAAAATAAAATATGAAAATTTGAATTTTCTATTTTTTTTTCTTTTTTAGAATTCAATTTAATATCCAATAAAATAAAAAAAATACCATTCTCTGATAAATGATTTTCAAGCAATTTTCGAACAATGGAACAACGTATCGTACAAAAAAAAAAAAAAGGAAAAAATAGGATCAATCTCATAAATTCGCCATAATACAAATTTTATTGTCGTATCGGACGAATCTTCTCCCTTCTCCTTCTCTTTCCATCAATTTTTCGACTTTTTCCGCTTCAACACACTCTCTCCCGTACACCATACACCTCGATAACCCCACTTAACAACTTTCCAACAGCGATTCGTCTTTATTACGGATCTCTCGTTTCGACGAGGCTCTCTCGTAGTTTATTGAGCAGAGCCATACACGGGGAGAGGGAGAGTCTCTCCCTCCCTCTCTTCTTCTCTCTATCTCTCTTTCACCCCGTTCATCCATTCTACGAGTCGGCCATGCCGCATCCGACCGGCGAGATAAGATTTCCACGAAATTTATCGAGGACTACGCCCGCCGCTTTAACGTACTCATTTTCGCTGGCGCAGTCGGTACCTTATCGGTTTTCGGGGGAAACTTGGAAGATTCATCGGCGCGCCTCTCGCACGTGGAGGTGAGAGAAGCTTAGGAGAGTAGGGAGGGGGAGGAGGAAAGAAATCAGGTGTCTTTGGCCTCGTGGACCACGAAGAGGCGTGTAAGACTTCGCTCGACGGATCCTATCCCCTTGGACGCGATTTATCAGACGCCTGGATTTTGGCTGGCTTCGAATCCTGCGGGCCACCGCTCTCCTCCACATTTGTTTCGCCGGGGATCGTTGGTTAAATAATAAAGGGTTGCTCGGTTCGATGGTCGAACGAATGGTGCACAGAGTGGAAATTGTTGGACAGGATGCGGGGTGGACTTGTAGATTTGTGGAGAACGAGAACGTAAGGGAGGATTTCTTTCTCTCGGTTAAGTTCGCGGCTTTTCCTTGGGATTCCAGCTTGTAAATTCTGGGTATATTAAATTATTCAGTATAGAGATTTCTTCTTGTCTCGTTGCCCATTTGCACGATTAGTTGCATTGGTTTTTTTTAATCGTGAAATTGTTATTAAGGGAAATATAAGTTAGATAATAAGTTAGAGGATCTAGAGGTTTCGATTCGAAGTGAATGATTTGTCTGTGTAGATCAATTGCATTAATTTTTTTAATCGTGAAATTATTATTAAGGAAAATATAAGTTCAAGGATAGATAGATAATAATAATAGATAGATAATTGATAATAAGTTAGAGGATCTGGGGTATTTCGATTCGAGGTGAATGATTTGTTTGCAAATCAAATGCATTTTAATCATGAAATTGTTATTAAGAGAAATATTGTATAAGTTGGTGGATAATAAGTTAGAGAATCTGGGGGATTTCGATTCGAAGTGAATGATTTGTCTGTCGTTGCAGATCAATTGTATTAATTTTTTTAATCGTGAAAATTGTTATTAAGAGAAATATTGTATAAGTTGGTGGATAATAAGTTAGAGAATCTGGAGGGTTTCGATTCGAAGTGAATGATTTGTCTGTCGTTGCAGATCAATTGCATTAGTTTTTTTAATCGTGAAATTGTTATTAAGAGAAATATAAGTTAGATAATAAGTTAGAGGATCGTGGGGAGTTTCGATTCGAAGTGAATGATTTGTCCAATGCGAATTGTTGTATTCTGAAATATTATCTCGAAGTATCCTTTCGAATTGCAGAAATTAGAATTGCAGAATTGAAAACGGGTAAATAAGTTTGAAAGAATTTTTTTTTTTTAAACGGGTATTGTCGCGTAAAACGACGAAATGAATCGATATTATATACTCTTTCCGAACCAATCTCTCTTTTATCGCCATTTTTATACCCGTTGTAAATTGTCTATCACACAATTTCCGCACAAATCCGAATAACCTCAACAAATTTTATCTCCAATTTGCACGAATGTAATCTCTCTAAAGTGACGTGGATAGAAAAGTACGGAGAGGAGGTGGAGGGGGCGAGGAAAAAAATAAATAAATAACCAAATAAAGAGAGATAGAAAGAGAGAAATAATTCAAAGCGACATTTGTCCGTATAAATTTCCCACGGATTTCATTCAAAGCATCCGCTGAATTACGAAAGGAATGAAACGTCGGTCGGGCAGGAATCCGATAAACTTCGTTCACGCGATACACATATGCAATTTCGTATTTGCAATCCAGTCGAGGCGTCACGCTACCCGAAATCGATTTCCGCTCGATTCATCTAACGGTTACGTATATTTTTCTCTCCTGTCTCCTGCTTCTGCTTCTTCCACTGTTTCCTCCGCCACCCCTTCCCCCTTCTTCCCTCCCTTCTCACCGCTCACCCACCCTCCGTTTCACGTCAGATGACAGCCAATTTTTATTCCAGTGATTGCATTTGCAATTCCCATGAGAGAGAGAGAGAGAGAGACTCCACCGTTTCTGCTCTCGGCGCCACCTCCTTACACGATTCTCTCGAATACCTTTTCACCCCTTCGAACGAGGAATACCTTTCAATACCTCGATGTATCTCCAGCTGCAGTTCTCTAGTCTTTCCTTTCGTTTTCTTTTTTCTTTTTTTGTTTTTCTAATGGAAATACGGATACGATAACGTAATATGTCCTACGTTAATGGGCGAAAGAAGAACGTTTAATCGGAGATTAGAAATGGAAAGATTAGACTTAGAAGGGGATGAAGTTTTACGGGATACCTTCGATCCTTTTTTTTTTTTTTGCATTCCAAGCAATTTCGAGGCGTTCTTTAAGCGTTCGAAATGGGATGTGAAGGATTACACGCGATTACATTATCGCGTTGTTTATTGTACGTTTTATATACGAAGGCTAATTTCTTCATTTCTGGACGAAGAGAATATCGCGTCGTTAAAAGAATTATTATAAAAACAATTGGATACGATAATTTGGAATACTTGGAGATTTTTAGTAATAAAGGGAAAAAAGGAAGAAAAACTTTTGAAATTGGTCAATTTAATAGTAATTCTCTAAAATCGTTAATTTTATCATCCAAGCTTTCATTCGTTTATTACAATTACGATTATAATTATTCGTAATTTATTTCATAATCTTGCCAATCGTCGTAACGTAAGGTATTCCTCTCGAAGGCCTTTTTTAAGAGGCCTCGTTTCATCCTTCGCTTCTCGTATCGTGAAGAGAAACTTTGTCGAAGGAACAGGCTCGAATTTATCCCACGCTGTTTATTATTATTACGGCTAATTATTCTGCCGAGAAAACACCGGCCTGGCAGACTTATTTAGCATCGATTTTCCGCAACATCCAACGTGTCCAAGCCGCGGGAAAGAAGCGGAAGTGGAAAATTCCAACGGGGAGGAAGGGGGGTGTGGCTTTTGAAAACGTAATTCCAATTCCTTAAGAAGCAATTAATTCCGTCTCCCGGCGGGGGAGATAAAGGGGAAGAGGGAGGGGGGACGGCCATTTAAATTGAGTGGCTTCCTTCGAAATTAGATCAGGGAGAATGTTCGTTGTCCCGTTTATTTGCGGCCAACCTCGGTCTCCTCTTGATATAAAATTCGCAGGGAGAGAATTGCCACCCCGCGACCAAGTAAACACACCCCCTAAATTGAACGAGGACATATGGATCTGATTGTGATTTTGGATACATGTTTTTGATAGAAAACTGGTGGTTTGCCTTATCTTTGTTGAACAATGGAGTAATTAAGAATGCATTGATAATTAAGGAATATCGAAGAGGGTTCTTTATTTGAAGAAAATAATTTAAAATGGAATATGTATATTCTTTTCAATGGGATAAACATAGTTTATTGTAAGTAATTTTTTCTTTTTAAGAATTCTTGCAAAGAAATAATTTTATTTTCATATTTCTCTCTTTCGACATTCTTCAGAACTTTGAAATATGAAATATATTTTAAATATATTTTTATTAGATAACAAGACTTTTTCCCGTGATATCTTGCGCAATACAAAATAAGCGAGAACGTTACAAAAATCAAATCGAATAGATACCATTGCAATTGCTGCTGTAAATAATTTCCATTTGCAAAAAACGAAAAAGAAGGAAAAACATTTCCAACGATAAAAATCAACAAGTTCGAAAACACGAATATTCAAGGGAAAAAAGTTTTACGTTAAAAAAAAAGAAAAGAATTTTTACATTCTGGAAATCGATGAGTGAATCGATTTTATACCTATTACCACAAACTTTCCTCTCCCCCTATTCAAAGAAAAAAACGTTCGCGAAAGAAGTTCGGTCTTCGACGAGTCTTCCAGTTGTTGCAATACTTTAAATGTCTCGTTGGAAGAATCTACCAGCGTTCTTTAATGGAAATTGGAAAACTTTCGTCATTGCCCATTATCCTCCTTCGAATCATTCGAGGGAATAATTACGACTTCACACTTCGACCAGAAATAATTTTGAATCTGAGCAATGCCCATTCCAACGGGAAAAAGAAGGGGAAAGAGAAAAAAAAGAAACGAAGATCAATCGGAGACGCAACTTTTTCGTCTCGAGAAATCTTACCTTGGAAAGACTTTCATTCCCCCGCCAAACGGGGACATTTCCTTGATAATAATAAAAAAAAAAAAGAAAAAGAAAGAAGAGAGAGAAGTTGCCATCTTTCTCGATTGTCGTTCAACTTCCAACTCCTCGAAACGAAAAACGACGAATGGCCGGGTAACCGTAGCAACCGAACTACTAGTGGCGCACTTGTATCTTCGACCGATTCCATTGGCATGTTTCGGGAAGAGCGATCCTCGACTACTCGTTCGGGCTTAACCCAATTCCTCCGTTAGAAAGTAGAGCTCGACTCGATCGTTTCCTCGGCCAGACGAGGACCCCCATCGATAATGACTTTTAGCCAACCGGGGGAGGAACCAAGAGAGGATAGAAGTGCGCCAGAACTCGAAAATTTCAATCCTCGAAAGTATCTCGCGACACAAATGTCAAGATTCTGGAACACTTTGAGAAACACGAATCCCAACTGTTTTGGGACGAACTTTCTCGTTCAATAAATAAATACGAATACACTTCTTTGTATATTGAGATATCTTTTACAATTTGTCGAACTTTAAGTTTAAGTATTGAAAAAAAAGAAAAAAGAATTTCTTGAACGAGTATCGATACTCGTTCTATCTTATACTTATACTTCTCAAAAGCTACGTTCTCCATTTATCTTCGACGTATCTTCGAATTCTTCCCCTTCCAAAAGCTAACAGAACGAGAAAGAGAAAGAAAGAGGAAGGACGCATGGCGAGAAATGACGGTTGTTTGGAGGGGTGCGAGACACAAAAGAGGGTGGGGGGAGAGAAATGGAACGACGAGCTGCCAGACGCAGGGACACGGTTTATTCCAGCGTTCCGCATCGTTAGGGCTGCTCACGTTTCGACGCACACCACCACCACCTCATATAGCGAGCCATCACGAATTACGCGCGAGCCGTCCTCGTTGTACGCCAGGAGGAGAATGTACGCGACGCCGGTATTGCCGATGTTCCCTTGAATGGGCTGATACAAAGGGATCCGCCATATGACGTGTAGCCGACTGGATACGCGCAACCGCCCTATTCGTGTATCGTCCGCCGGCCATCGGTGATAACTCAGTTATTGGGCGGAGAGAAAGATAGAGAGAGAGAGAATATTCCTCTGATGAGGCGAAAATTCTGAATGTTTTCTCATCTCTGTTTCACATGCGATGTTTTAACGGCGAGGAAGAAAAAAAAAGGAAGGGTCTAGTTATTATATTTGGTGAAAGTGGAAGAGGACAGTATGGAAAGAGTGTATTTATGGGATGTATTTGGATAAGATGAGGAAGATGTGGATATGATAAAGTTGGAAATTGATTGGATGGGTGTAGCATAGTGAGATAAAGGGAAGGCTGATTGTAAATTATCTTTGACTGATTAATATTTACTATTCTTGGAATTTAATTAGACTTGAATTATTTTCTGTTTGAGGATAGAAGAGAGGGAAAAGATAGTTGAGAGGAATGAATTAAAAGAGTCTACGTTTCTATCTTTTTAAATAAATGATATTGTCAATGGTTGATTGTCCTGTTTACCTATTACTGCATAATAACGTTGTAAAATTGAGTTTTGGTCATTTTGGAGTACAAGGAGTTATGGACACAATAGAGTCACATTATATGCAATTGGATGGAGGAGTTATGAGTTGTGCGTGTACGTGCATGTACGTGTATAAATTATACCTATCCTACACATAATTTATTCCATTATAACGATTCTCTAGGGGTAGAGATAAGAGTGACAGAATTCGATATATATATATAGCTTGAATGCTGGTTTTGTGAGAAGACTTGGTTGTCGATTCTTTGAATGGACGAGAGTTAGGGAGTTCATTGTGTTTCAAGTACTACAGTGAAATGTACGGTCTCATAGGATGCCAGTAAGCTTCGAACAAAGGTTGAATGTATCAATGGAAGGAATATTTTATTATTATTTTATTCTGGAAATTCGAAACAGAAAGATTTATACTTTTGAGAGGTAAAATTTAAAAATTTTTTAAAGATATTGTGCAAACTAATTTGCAGTAAAGAAAAAAAGAATAATTTAAAGATGTTCTTCTAACGATTTAAATAAATTTTATTGAACTATTTAGGAGTATTAATTAATGGAGAAAGTTCGACGTTGTATAACCTAATTAATTACGGTCTTAACCATATAGAGGTCTTACTCCATCGTTTTCCTTCATTATATGCAAAGGGTTCTCTTTGCTTTCATTGTGGTTCAATGTGGAAACTTACTTATTCGAAAGGTGTATCGTTTAATTACCAATGCATCTGAAATTTACTCTGTGCATTACGATTCCATTTTACTTCCAAAATGTTCTTTACTGGAGGATTGATAATAAAGAGGAATCGTGACCAGAAATAATAATTTGAAACAAAAATTTTTCATCGTATTTTTCAATTGCTAATTGTCTGGTCAGAAGAGACATTTAAGAGAGTTTGGTATTCGAGTTCAATTGAGTTTGACGAACTTCCGTCACGAAAACTTAATCGCGAGTTGGACTCAAACGTCTGGAAGAACTGTCAGATCTTAGAATACCTAGGAATCGAGCAATCAGCCGCATACTAATGTGATTGTCGTTCAGAACATTTGGGACACCTATAAATTGACTCTCGAAAGTCTGCCATTTACGACACTTCGTGAATTCGAGAAAATCGAGAAGCGTAACGACCCCGCAAACAAATCCTTTATATCCTTCTTTAATGCATCAAAGTGTAAGAAAGTCTAATTTAAAATAACGGTAATTTATTATAATTTTTTTCTCTTATCCACAAAGATTGATTAAATACGAATAATTAATTTTCACACGAACATTTCCATTAATCGATCGAGATGTTATTTTTCTTATAACTTCAAAACTTGTGCTTCGTTTGTAGAATAATTTAAAATTTGATTTGATGTTTCCGTAGAAAGTGGAATTGGAATGGATGACAGCGTAACAGCTTTGATAAAGTTTATCCAATCGCTGGACAGAGAGAGTTCTCTGCGAGGAAGTTATAGGACCAGACTCAAATTGCAGCTAACCGGAAAATTTATCGAAAGGTTTCCATTTTAATTGCCACCTGTCACAAATTATCGATTCATCACGTTATCAAGGATGACTAAAACTGTCATCATACATTGATAACTAAAACCATTTTAAAGTGTTGGATTGATCGAACGATTTCGTAAAAAATTTTTTCTTTATCATTAAGTTCATCGAAAAGATTCAATGTAGTAATTATATAAAAATATATCGCATTTAATGCGTTTCATTTAAATTTTCCTAAAAAATTTTTATTTAAGAAATATAATTAAAATAATAAGAAGCGGTGTGTAAGAAATTATAAGTTTGAAGAGTTAACAAAGCGGTTAAATTAAACTGAATAACTCGTTTCAAAATGTTGAAAGTGTTGCGAGCGGAAAGTTAACAAGAAGATTAACTTATTCGCACGTCTCCACTTCCCGCGCTTATTTGTTTTCAGTTGAAACAGTCCTCAAGCGGGCGCAAGTAGAAACTTCCAACTTTGGTCAGAAACAGCGACCGAGAAACAGTCTTTTGCTCCTGGTGTATTTCTCTTTCTATTTACCAAGTAAATACAAAGATTCTTGGTATAAATTATCTTATTAATCCATAATTAACACGATACGTAATAAATTAATCGTGTTAATTTTCTACACAAATGATAATTTTACTTATTTTCAAAAGCCTCGACGATATCTCCTCTAATTTTTCTCTTTAAATTTTAGATCGACAACCTGTTTAAAAAACTATTCATCGAAAGGAAATTCGAATTTGTTCTACCTTTCATTTGAATATCAATAATTTTTGCAATAACGAAGCAGTTTTTTTTTGCAATTAAATTCGTCCTGGTAATAAAAAGAAAATAAAAATATTTGTGACGGACTTAGATTTATGAACAAAGTTCTCTGTCAATGTCGAGGTGATGCGCGCACAGAGGCCAAGCGCAGGATATCGGTTGATCAAGATTAATGACGATATCTACGAAACCAAGTAATTTCAGCCATCGAGACAAGTTGATGTTCGCTCTTGTTCTGCTTACAGTACATTTATTCAACATTAGTGATACACGATTTAACTTTGCCCTGTCTCTCGTAATCCCTTTGGTTCCCCACCCTCAAATTCACCCTTGTCACCATGATTCCCATACTTTTACGTGATTTATAACAATATCATCATCGACAAAGAAGTTGTGACGTTATGGCAGGTAGAGACGATGCTTCTACAGATTTAGTTTTTATCTGAAGGATTTTGAGATAAAGGTTTAAGAGATGTAAATTGAAGAGAAGAGAAAGAAGGAAAATTGATATATTATCGTTTGAAAATTAAATTTATTTTTCAAAATTAATAATTTTTGCTCGAAATTCTCAACGATTCGTTCATAAAAGTTCAATAAATAAATTGTAATTACGTATTCTATTTTTTTTTTAATAATTAGAAATTATTTTCAATCGTTAAAATTTTTCACAGTGTGAAATAGATATTATTATAACGATTTTGTCAATCGAATGTCGTTTCTCATATTTTTTAAATGTTTGAATGTAAACTGGTTTCAACGCTAGATTTATTATATTTGCTCTCGTTTGACAATATTTGGAAAATGGTAGCTGCACAGAGTACAGTTTTACTGCATTAACGTTGTGACAGAAGTTTTATTGGATTTTTTATTTTTATTTATTTATATATTTTTTTTTTTTTCGTGCAATGCATTCCATTATAATTGTGGTAAATTTGTTATATTAAAAACGAGCAACAGGATTCGCGAATTTTACGAGAAATATATTTTTCCATAAAAGGATGCATGGACAAGAAAAAGGAAAAAAAAAGAAAATATACGTTTTATATCAATTTGATATCTTTTTATTTTTATTTATCGATTGTTTGTTTTACAGATATTTGAAAAGTATTTATCTTTCATCATATTTCTCTTTATAATAGAAAACAAATTCCAAATATTTCATATATACTTTTGTACAATTTCGAATCAATTTTTCAATTTTTTCAATTCATCGAATCTTCGATTAATTTAAAATTTAAAAACTAAAAAATATTAATTTTATTCGTATCGATAGAATTTTTTTCAAACAATAAAATTCTAATCTAGTGTTTTATCAAATTTGTGAATTCATAGAACAGAATTAAATAGTGATAAACAAATGATCGTTTTCTAAAGTAGATCTCGAATAATAAAAGTTTGGAAAATCCATTTATCTCTTTCTTTCTTTTCTCAAGTCGAGAGAGAAAATGTTATTTTTAACAGGTTCGAAAAATAATTAAATATTATCTATTACAGGAAGAGTGTCAAAGTATTTAAAATCGTCTACAACGGAGAAACGTCTTGAAAGTTTCGAGGGTGCTGAAACTTAGTTGCCGAACGTCTCTCGGGATCTTAATACCGCGTAAAATGATTATGTTGTCGCGAAAGTATGCGAGAGGGGACGATAATAATAATTAATACTTTAATAGTTCAACCACAGAGAGTTGCCTCTTAATTCCTACAATGTCTCGAAACATTTAAAATGTTCGAAACTTGGAGTGCTCTTGAAACTTCAATTCAATTTTAAAACGGTAATACGTAAAAGTGATTTATATTTTATTGAAACTTTCCTTCAGCAAAGTCTTCGGGTAATCTTATTTTGTGCCTTGTAACGAGGTTGCGAAGTGCTATTTTTAATTGCGAGCGCTTATAATGAAAATTTGACGCGATGAAAATTGTCCATTTTCATTTATCTTAATACAGCTAAGATAAGTAAAAGTAATTTCTATAATATTAAAAGTATAATAAATTTACGTTTCATCCTAATTTTTTATTTCCATTCTGAAGATAGAATATATTATAAAATCTACCTTCTTATTAATTATAAAGGAAAAGAAAAAAAACAACGAATTATTTTATCTTCGTAATTTTTATTAACTCCAAAAATTCTTTTTTACAGATTTTAACAAGATAATTTATTCAAACTCTTCGAAAAATCATTACATATATATACAGCATCCTCGTGGCATCCTCATGGCGTCTGATTTCCAATAAATTGCCAGATTAAGTAGCCACGATTGAAACAGTAGTGGACTCCGTATGGGGCGTTTTGTGGGATAAGTTGCCAAAGACCAAGAGTCATCCCCCTAACTTCTTGTCATAGAAAGTTGGTTGAATACAAGCTGCGGAACCGCCTGTTTCCTCGCCGCTTTCACGGCTTCATCAAAGTTTGTTACTCGATTTCTCCAGATCCGAGCTTTGGATAGGGAAGTTAAAAGCTGTTACCAGGTCGGGAGTAATCGAGAATTCGTGTAAATTCCACACGCCGGACTAATTATCACGGTGATAATGGCCGCCGTTTCCATCCGCCTCTCTCCTCTCCTCCTCCCCCCTGTCAAATGATTCGTCCATGTTCCAATCCCCGAGTTATTGTCGCGAGCATTGGAAAATTTTCACAACCCTTACGATTCGTTTCAATTAGCTTGACGTAACATGGAGGAGGGGGATGAAGGATGGAGAGTTGCATTAGGGCGAACCTTGTACGGCCTCGAATTAGGGGTTGCTGAGGTGTTGATTGCTGGAAGTTTAATTGATTTAATTAAGTGTGTTTGTTGCGATGCTTTTCTTTTTCTTCTCTTTTAATTAATTTCCTATAGAAATTATTTAATGAAACGCAAATTGGAGAGAAATTGGACTCCTTTCGTCTTGCAATTGAATTATTTTTATAAAATAATATTTTATAGGATTGGAGTTGATAGGAGATTTTAGAAAAAAATATTCTATTCTATTGGATCAAGTAATTTTTAATTTTCGTCGTTTTTTTCAAGATTTATTGTAATTTTGGAAAATCAAGATAGAGTTAGAACATTAAAAGTAGTATAATTAGTAGAGAAAGTAATGTAGGAGATTTTAGAAAAGAATATTCTATCCTATTGAATCAAGTAATTTTTAATCTTTCATTTCGTCGTTTTCTTTCAAGATTTATTGTAATTTTGGAAAGATCAAGATAGAGTTAGAACATTAAAAGTAGTATAATTTATTTAATAGAAAAAGTAATGAATAGGTAATATGATATTTTTAATTAAAAAGGATATTTTAGATTGGAAATTTGGAGTAAAAGGAATAAAACTTTTCATTATTTCATTATAAATTTTCACTTATTAAATACAGGAATTAACGTTTAAATTGAATCTCTATTATAAGCAGTACTTGCAACAACGTTCCATAATTTCTTTCAACAAATGTATCGTGTATCTAATTATTCGTTAACGATATATTTTCTACGACCACGAGCCAGTATAATAAGATTGAATGTCTAAAATCGATTCACCTAAGCTCTTCCCGGTAATAATAATCACGAGAGAGCCCTCTGAACTTGAATTCCTAGTCGGTTCCCTAACTTCTCCCAGGCTCGTCTAACTTTCTATCTCATTTACCACGAATCCGAGATGGCTCAATACCACAGACATATAGTTATTCGATATCCAAACTCCGACGAACGTGGATCCAATCACTAAATATCGTACATTTACATTTTTCAATCCTATATCGTCTTACCTGTTAATATCTCGTTACATTATTAAAAATATTTTTTTAACGAAGATCAATTGATAGCACTGTACAACTGTATATTTTCAATATTTTTAATTATACGATTGAAGATAGTTTTATTACAGAAGATGAAGAAAGGATAATCTTTAATATAATATGAAAAAGTATCGTGACTTTGATATCTTAAATCTTATACTGCAAGATTTGAGGTGTACAATTTAAAAATTTGAAAACGAATAATTGGAATGCAACAAAATATAAAGCTGTACAAGATATGGAAAGAAAAAAGTTATATTCAAGAGAAAGCAATCAGAAACATTCTCATTGTGACATAAACAAATTTGATTTTGCAACGTGGTAAAGATTCAACTGAAAAAAATCAGGAAAGTGAAGTTGAAGAAAGAGACAAAGAAGGTAAACAAAGATATCAGGAAAATGTTCGTAGTAAAACGAGGATTAAAAGTAATCACGATTGAGATCAAACACGAGATAAGAGTTTCACGATAACCATTAGAAAAGTTTCAAAGTTCCCCATCGAACCTACGCCTACGTCTGGAAATAATTGTTGCTGGTAGCTTCCGAGTATAGTTTCCGGTTAACTTAAATTCACCCCCGCAGTTGGAGCCGGGACCCCGTAACGCGAAACCTCGTTATGTAACATCAAACCATAATAGAGAATGAAATTTTATGTGGCTATTTATCACACATCCTTGTAATCTCGCTGTGATCACGTTACACTTTATGATAGGTGTTATCGTAAAAGAAAAAAGTGAGAAGAAATTGATAACTTTATCTTTCCAAATTCGTGATCGATTTAATAAAAATCATTATTCATTTCAAATAGAAAAAGAAAGAAATTATTTGGAATCATTTGAATACGAATTTAACGTAAATCGTTATTATTTTCAAAAATCTGGATCAAAGTCGGAAGAAAAGATCTTTCTTTGCTTCGTTTATTGTCTCGTGCGAAAATTATTATTCGTACAACTTTCGAACTTTCGATAAATAATAACACATCCAATCGTGTTATAATTATAATAAATAAAATAAGAGATAATAGAAGAGACGATAAAAGAATCAGGGACGGTTCAATTCAATCTCAATCGTTTGTTCTCTCCAGTTTGTTCGGTGAAGAGGAGGGAGCAAGTTTCTCTTCTCGACGAAACGAAATTGAACGATAAAATGATTGAAATCTTCGCATTTAACCACGGCCACGAGCGAGGATAAAAAAGTAGGATGCGCGACAGAATGCGGGGAGCAAACATCGGCCGGAACAAAAAGCTCGGCTCACCGGTGGACTTTTGATTGCGACCAGAATTCTCTTGGGTTCAGTTTTCCATTAACTGTAAACCGCATTGTCCCGTGGTCTGGATGCTCGTGTTAAACGCAATAGAAACTTAATGGCGCCCGCAGCTATTAAAATGCAATCGGACCAATTGAAAGTTGCACTTTAGATCGATCCTCTGATTTAACGTCGCTCGTTCCCCTATCTACTGTCTGTCGTTTAATGTTATTTCGATTATTTCGAAAGGAAATCAATGATTGAAACACAGAGAGAGAGAGAGAACGAATAAAACAACAGGATTTTAGAATTCTTAGAATTCTACAATTCGTATCAAAATATCTGATAATTTATAAAATCATGGACTCCTTCTTTCATAATAAAAAGTGTCTCCTCGATTGATTGATGATTATCAGAAACAAATTAAAACTCGAATTAATTTGAAACGATTTATTATAAATTATTATTAACAGAAGCAAACTTTTTTTATTACTTGAAAGATATTCTCGAAAAACAGAATTCCGCCCCGTATAAAATAATTCCTAATAAACTTGGTCACTCTATTGTCACGAAAGGAACGTTCCAACGAAAACTCTTGTCGCAAAAACGGAGAGAGAGAGACCCAAGCATCCGAAATTAACGGAGGGAATCTGGCCGATCGATCTTGAACACCTTGACCAAGAGCGCATTCGCCGGTCCAACTTTCCAACGCCATCGATCATTCGAAAAGCTTTGAAACCCCCCCTCCCCCCCCTTCTAATTGCGCGAAACACGTTCACGCCACTTATCGATGCTCGCAAAACCGGGCACTCAATTTTCCAGCGCGAAAGTGGACACGTGGAAATCGAGATGATACGTGACGTCCTGAAAGGGTCTGCGAAGGCGAGCGAAAATCGGGAGGGGAGGGGGTGTAGGGAGCGAGCGAGAGCGGAGATCGTGCCACGTTAATTGGGGAATCACGGGCAAATGAAATTGTCGTGAACGTTTGATCTAATTAGGCCGGGCCCTGGTGATGCGCCCGCGGCCCGCACAACCATAATTAAAGGGTAGACTCGAATTAGCCGCCCCCTCGACGGCGTCGCGTTCGATTTTCAACCGTTGCGAATTTTAGCCCACCCAGCTACCCCGCCCCGCCACACCAGTATTTTAATTAAGACCGGCACCGGATCGGATTATCCGTTAACGATAACCCTGGAAGCAGAGATTTGTTTGTCCTTTGCTTGATCCTCTCGATTTTCCGTCACGAGGGTGGTAACTCGATTTTTTTTCCTTTTTGCCGATATTTGGAGAAAGGCGGAGAAAATTTTCGTAATATTATCGAATCTTAATATATTGATACGTGTAATATAAACGATTGGCGAATATCTGTGAAAATAAATATCGTTTTGATAGTAAAAATTCGATAGAGATAGTTTATACAGAGAGAGAGACATTAAAATTAATAAGAAGAAGGAAACGATGTAATCTTGGAAAGATTTGTCTATCTTAATCTTTGAAACGGAGACGAGGGTAGAAACAGTGCATGGTTGAAAATCAAATTGGAGCAGTGGAAACAAAGGGAATCGTACACAAATCACTGATTCGAAATCACTCGCGGGCTTTTATTTTCATCCATTAAAATAACACGTAAACGCGAACGCTGTGCGGTCCACGCGCCACTCCAGCCCGTCGAAATTCAATTAAGTTATCGTATTTGCAATTCAACGATACAATTGCCAGTAGCGCGCAAACTTCCGGTCGAAATCGCGCCGCCCGAATTAATGGAATATGATCAGATTCCGTGGTATCGGAAGGGGATGGTGGTGACCGATACCGATCGTCGATGGAAAAAAGAAAAGAAAGAAAACAATCGAATACATAAATTTCTGAGGAGGATCGGTTCTCAGTTTCATCGAACGGTGCTCGCCGCTTCTCCGTTATTTATGCAAATGCGGCCGGAATTTCCATTTTAATCGGTGGCAACGCGTCCGGGGGAAAAATTTACCGCGCCGAATCGCCATCTAATCGGTGACAAAATATCCCCGCAATTGGCCGCTATCGGATTATCCTGCGAGCAATAAATTCGACGTGAAAAAAATCGGTGGCCTCCCATTAAGCGGAAATGCAAGACCTTTTGGATGTCGTGGAACCGCGGCTACCATTGATCGTGTGTCTGTAAGGTTATTTTAATTTTTAAAGAGGAAGGAAAAGGGAAAAAATTGGAAAATTTTATTGATCGTGTGTCTATAAGGTTATTTTAATTTTTAAAGAGGAAGGAAAAGGGAAAAATTGGAAAATTTTAAGTGTAAAATGAATTTTTGATATATTAAAATAATTTAGATTTATTTAAAATTTTTAGTTTTCGAAGGATTCGTGTATAATTCTTGATATATGTACAAGCATATATTTGTACGAATATTTTGATTCGTTTTTCTTTTTAATTTTTGTAATAAATTTTTAAATTTTAAATATCTAAAGATACGATTAAATCGTTGTTATTGTTAATAATATCATATTTCATTATCCCATATCATTTTTAATAATTTTTACATCAAAATTTTCTTATTTTTGCAACAAAGAAAAGATCCTATGATGGAAGTAGAAAATAGATGGTATGTTTCACATCATAGTTGGTGAAGATATCGGATTGTATTGGTCGATCTGTTTTCAATCTACCATCCTCGTTTTACCTAGCCTTTCTCTGCCCATTTATTTGTACCACTAACCACGGTGAAAACTCGTTTTGAATCGAATCGCGAACTTTTGGGTCGCGCATTTTTCGTACACGTTTCTGATATTCAGTTCATATTCAATTTTAGAACAAGAACTCTCGAATATCATCGTTATCAAATAATATTACCTTCGTAATATTACATATTTTTTGATTCTAATTTTTTTACATTACATCTTTATTCGTTATTTCTTTGTTTATATTTGAAATATCAGAAATTACAGAATCTTTTTTACTTATTTACTTATTTTTTAGGTTCATAAAAGTTATTATGAAACAAGGTTGATTGAAAGGAAGATTATAATCTCGAATCGAAAGAAAGCTGAAATTTACAAATTTACGAATTTATATTTATATTTCCCATGTAAACCTATATGTGCTTGATATTTCGAATTGCATGAATCCAAAGTTTGATAATCATTTCACCATAACGGTTTACCTCTATGGAAATTCAGTTTATTTCGTTTGGTTCGAGGTTGACCAATCTCTGGTCTAAACTAGCTCGATGTTTGAAATTTCACGAAGCTATGTATAAACCGAAATTGTAATTATACGCGTTCAATATGTTCCGAATTTAAAGATGCGTTTTATTTCAGAACGATATTTTTTAAATTTATATATTTATTTATACAAATCTTTTTTTGTTATTATTGGAACACTCGAAGAAATAACAATTATAAAATTTTCAATAGTCAATTTTTACAAAGGATATTTTAAATTCTACGTGCAAATTTTAATTGATTGAGAAGCACAAAATAATTTAATCTTTTAAGGATTTACACTATAATTTTATTTTTTTTATATCTTTCTTAATTAAAGTATATATTCACATTCAAGTGACTTTTTGCAAGGCTCGAATGTTTAAACTTGCACCCAGTTTTTTTTCATCTCGAGCATACACTCTGAACAATCAATACTCATCGCGATAAATTTACACCTGAAAAAAGATATCTTTCAAACGTTTCAATAGTGGAGACGAAATTTCAGAAGAATCGTGGTTAAAATTTATAAAAATTATAGTGCAATATTTGCATTTGCACTCAAATTGTACACTTAAAGAGGAAAATCAATTATGATAGTGCAAATAATAAGATGATAAAATTTAAATTTGGTTCTAAATCAAAGAATATTTAAATAGTTTTGAAAATCTTTTGATAGTTTTGAGTTTGATTCTAAATCAAAAAATATATCGATAAAGTAATTTTACTGTTTTATATATAAATATGGAAATTTTCTTATCAACGAAATTTCTTGTTGACTATTTCTCAATTCTCAAAGAGTGAACTTTGAACTCCACTTTGTATTCAATATCTTATCGAAAAAGTTTCGCGATATCCAGAGGAATAAAAAGTTGACAGCCCTATTGGTTCAGTGAACAAAAATATTGTATTGTGGATTTTCAACACGATACATATTTTTCAACAATATTCTTCGAATTATCGTGATCTGAACAGAACTCGAGTTTGATAGATCTGTAATTGCTTTTGAAAAATTTTTATACGATTTGAAAGATATTTTTTTCTATCTTTATAACTATATATTGATTGACAATTATCTGTTATTTCGATGGGTATTGAATCGAATGAAAGTATAATGTATTGCTACGTCGATTCTTTGATATTACCGTTATCGAAATTATCAATCGTCGTTAGAAAGTCGTTTCCATCCAATAATGGATTCCACTATCCAATATATATGGTGATTTGCAGCTATTTTTTATTAAACCTATAGAACTGTGTGGCTGTAAAACTCTGTATATAAAAGTAAATGAAGCTTCTGAAAATTTCTTTCAGCTACGCTGTGATGAACAATCTTGGTAGATTCTTCAAATCTTCATTCGATTTAATTAAAAAAAAATATTCTCTTATCAAAACTTTTAATTCCAGAATATCTTCTCGTTCCACGCATCTCGTTTCAAGTATCAAATAAACAAGGTTTGACAAGATCTATTTCAAACTAATTCCCTCATCCTTATTAATTTTTATTCCATCAATTCGTAAATCTACACCAATATTTCTATTCACTCTTTTATTCCAACCATACCCATAAATTCACCGACAAAAGATCAAAGGATTTACCTATTTAAACCAACACGGAAAACAAAAAAAAAAAAGAAAAATAAAAGGAAACCAACGCATTCCACCCCCTTAATCCAAGTATAGTCACTACCTCATCCTTATTAATTTTTATTCCATTTATTCGTAAATCTACGCTAATATTTCTATTCACTCTTCTACATACCCATAAATTCACAAAAGATCAAAGGATTTATCCATTTCTATCCATTTAAACCAACACGAAACATAAAAGAAGAAAATAAAAGAAAACAAACGCAAATTTTCCAAAAAAGAAAAAAAAGAGGAGGAAACAATCAACGCATTCCACCCCTTAATCCAAGTATAGTCACCACCTCATCCTTATTAATTTTTATTCCATCGATTCGTAAATCTACGCCAATATTTCTATTCACTCTTCTATTCCAACCATACCTATAAATTCACCGACAAAAGATCAAAGGATTTATCCATTTAAACCAACACGAAACATAAAAAAAAAAAGAAAAATAAAAGGAAACAAACGCAAATTTTCCAAAAAAGGAAAAAAAGAGGAGGAAACAACCAACCCCCTTAATCCAAGCATAGTAGCCACCGCGTCCAGCAAATTACACTCGTCACCTTCCATTCGCCGCGTCCATCACCCAGAATTCCGCGCTTTTTCAATCGACGGCCCATCGGAACCGCGGGCTACGTCCACTCTCATCCCCACGTCCAATCTCCGTTATTCTCGGCCGACGGCGATGCGCCACCTTTCGTCCCCTCCCCCTCCTCTCTCCATTCATTCCACGGTTGAATGAAACGGGCCAGGGGATGAATCGTCGGCCGCGTGTTGGCTCGCGGCATCCTCGGCGCGCGACTCGGGTCAGAGACACGGTTTCGAATCTGCCCACGACCAGCCTCCAGCGGACGGCCGATAACGCCGCGGAGACAATGAAAGGCTTGGCCAACAATAGCCCCGGGGGGAGGGAGAGAGAGGAAAGATGGCCGTAGGCACTGGCAAGCCACCAGGCCCGTGAAAAGAGGGATGCTCGGGAAACGGGACAAATGACGAGCTCGCTCTACCTTTTCGAAACGGTAGAAACGCAGGTGTACATACATCCTGTTCGACGTACAACAGTGCAGTGTGGGTGAATAGCAGGTCCGGAAGAATGGTGGAAAGGTCTGCCGTTCACGGACTTTGGAAAGATTGGGTTGGGATTGTAGGGATGGTTTTTAATTTGTTAAGTGTGACGATGTTTGACGAGGACTCTCGATGCTCTATTGTTGGGTAAGTCTGTAGATTCTTTGTTCATTTGATTGTAGATTGATTATTCCTTTTTTTTTTTTTAGGATTGAAGGATATATTGTTAAAAATTTTGTGGGATATATTTATATATATAAAGCTGGTAGAATTTTATTTTATTTATGTGGTTAAAAGTGGATACATTTAAACAAAAGCTAAATTTCGATAGACAAATTGTTTATCTCGATAATTGGTTTATTGAATTTTACATGTTTTCGAAATTTAATCCGTATTGTGGAATAATATTGATTTATCGATATATGTAACCTCGTATTTTCGTTAGAAATAATAATAAATTCGCTCGATTTAATTGCAAACGGATTAAACGTGTTAATAAATAAGCAAATAGAAATATAAATAATATAATTCTTCTCTAAAAGAGAATTGGAAAATTTTCACGAAATTAACAATTGTAAACGATTGTTCGAAAATCAAGTTTTGCATCCTTGAACAAAGCTGGGAGAATTTCTCTTGTTCTGGAGAATGGCGAGAGCCAGATAACACGAGGCAACATCTAAGCCTTCCGGCTTCTTCCGGTCGATAAAAGATATCTTCAGCTTCCGCGGCTTGCTTTTCAAGGTAAGCGCATTCAGAGTTGCAACATGGCCGCAACAATGAGATTATTATACATTCCCATGTGAAACGTTGGCGGAATTCGGCGGGGTCGGGGAATTTCCCTTTCTTGATGAAATCGAGGCGAGAAAATTGGCCGCCACTCGGAAAATTGAATAAATTTCTAAACAGGCGGAATGAAAAATTTTGGATGCTTTCTCTTTTCCTCGTGGAGAAAGATCGAGATTGCGAAGTACCCTCGTGGAAATTAAATTTACGAGCGATTGCGGGAGAGTGCCTGCGAGAGAGAGTGAATTTTCGAGACGTTTTATTAATATTCGATTAATTTTGTTTGATAATTTGACTATTTCATCGAGGCTGAAATTCATAATTTTTATATGAAATAGACATCCAACATTCCGTATGAACATGATGTAAAGTAATACGTATATCGTGATAAGTTGGCAACAAATAGAAATTATATTTAATTAAAAAAATTCGTACGAATATCACTCGTTAAAATTAATAATAAACATTTCATATCGAGAAAGGCGTTTAGATTAATTAATAATTTCAAACGCAACCTCATAAATAATTAAAACATACGATGCTTTTATCGAATCAAAATCAAATATATATCCGGTATTATGAATTACCATCAAAATGGATGGATAATTTTGTTTACAAAAAAAAAATTGATTGGAAATTTGCCTTCAAATAAAAATCGCGTATCCATGGAAATTATCCCTTTTTTAAAAATGACCTTAATATAATTCAAACACTTACGCGTCATTTCCTCATCCAGATCTGTCTCGAATATATTCGAATATTAACCACATCCAATTACAACAGCATAGAGAAATTACGCGATGCAATTTCTTTATCTCGAGATGTTCCATTGACGAGTAATTATTCCCTTCCCGGATAGTTGCATCTAGATTCATGAATTCAATGGAACGTCGCATGCTTCGTAAATGATAAATGAGAATTCCGAAACATTTAACTCGGCGAGCGCAATTTACCCCCGCATTTCGTGTGCTAAGACGTTCCCTCGAACGTCTCTAGATAAGTAGATGCAACCGATGCACCGCCCGGTATCTCGCGATAAATTTGCGACAACCGTGCAGATATATATATCTCTCTCTTTCTCTCTCTCTCTATATATATATATATATATCTCTATCTCTCGCCGAATCGTGAATATTACATCGATGATCTCGTTCGGGGGTCGTGTTAAATTCGCACCGAATACGATTATCACCGTTAGAAAGGTTTTCGATACGTTGCCGCGGGAATCTAATTATCATTAACTTGATCATTGTGCGTGGACAAGCGAATTATGAAATACTGGCCGCTAAATTATGAAGACAAATTACGTATTATCGACTTAGTTAGAGAAGTTATCGACTCGTGCGCGATTAATTACATTAGCAGGATTGTTGTTCCGCGTGTTGCGAATTTTGGACGATGATTATGCGTGATTTAATTTCGAATTCTGGAACGAATCTGTTGTTAACGTCAATGATGGTAACAATTTTCTTGTTAAAAGAATATTGATATTAATAATGTTACGTATGAGTGTATCTAAATTCTGATTTATAAAAATGTTTCAGAATTGTATTTACAATATTTTGAGGAAGGTAAGAAATTTAATGGTTTCTTTGAAATAATTAACATTTATGACACGATGAATATTTTGTGGAGGAAAATTTAAATACATCGTAATACGATAAAAAGTTGAAATAAATTGGCAAGGATCCTTGGAACGTGTGTGCAAACTAATTATGGAAATTAATTAGCGCAACGAGTAAGATCTATTTGAGGAAGATGAGCGAGTATATACATCTTTCAGGATCTTCCTGTCTCAGTATCTGTTTATAAACTGTACCTCGCAACTCCTTTTACCTTAGAGTGGAATTTCAGAAGAGGGGGATTGTTGCTGGAGTGTGTCACTAGAGACACTACGGTTCCGATTTCCGTGCGAGTGCTACTTTGCTTACCGGTGTCGAGTCGTGCCAAGCTCTTTCCAAATTCTTGGCCACAGGCAACGAATCTGTTCTAACAATTGTTGTTCCTGTAATAATATTTCTCCGACAATGATTCTCGATCACTCGAAATTTGTCGAATATTAATTTCTTTTTGCACTTATGATTTGATATTAGAACAGATTTGCTTCTTGTTTGATAAACTTTTGAGAAAGGTAAATTTTTCATTGCAATGCATTTTATGAATTATATATAATTTTATGTATAATTTTAGGAGAATAAAAGAGGTGAAACGTGATGAATGCGATATTTCTCGAATTCTTCGTGGAACAAGAGGACGTACACGATAGAGGGGAAATCTTTTAAAGAAATAATAGGAAAGGAGAGGGATGGAATATCAAATTTGGATCCGAGTAACCTTATCTTCTTTCGCGAATACGACACGAGGTTGACAAGGCTTTCGTAGGTAACGTTAGATTTCATCGCCTATTGATAAAAGGAATTGGATTCGTAGAATGAAATCCGAGAATAGAATATTTAAAAAACAATATAAGGGAATGGAAAAGCTCGAATATCGTAATACCCAATCGTCGCTTTCGATCATATCAATTCTGATTGAAAATATATCAATTATATTCCACGTCTCTGTATATTTCATAAATACGGAAATCTCTTTTTCGAAAAAATATTACGATCCTCCACTTCGCTCTAATAATTCTAAAAAATTTTTTAATATATTCAAAATTTCCTTCCCTTCTTCCCTCGCATCGTACATCATCCTACCACATTTCACACACGAGTTATTCCATTTCAATTACGCAAAAACTAAGAACCATTGATCAAATAAACAAATTCACGGAATCGACACCAACCAATCCAAATCAAAATCCCATTCTTAAAAATCAAACAAAAAAAAAAAAAAGAAAGAAAAGAAGAATCGACGAAATACCCATAGTTTTCTCGATACGTAGCAGCGTACCATATCGTCAATTTACGATTCAATTTGCAGACTTATCGTTTTTTTTATCACAGTGTTTCCCCTCCCAGCACACAGGTGTCCCGGACAGAAGAACAAAAAGGCGTCCCAGACAGATGTTTCCCGAAGTTCACACGCGTCCCTTTTTTTTTTTTTTTTTTTTTTTGAATAGCGACGGTATGACTGGTCGTTGTTGTCGCGCGAAATTTTCGCAGCGAGACGCGAGCTCGAGCCGTTGATGACGCCGGGGAGAACGGAGAACGTAGGGGGTTGAAAACACGGGGCGGAAAATTAAAGCATTTCCCAGGCCGTCCGACGAGAACCGGATGGCGGCGTTCAACGGCCGCTTTTATTTGTTTACGAGCCTCTCTCCTTGTCCCAGGATGGGGAGGATGAGGAAGGAGGGAGGGGGAGGAGGTATAACCCGTTCCTCCACGGGTTACGGTTGCGTGGCGGCTCGTCGCTGTTTTTGCTCGTTGATCAACGACTGCTGCTGCTGCTGCTGCTGCAATCCGAGTAAGTCACGGTTTACGCGGGAATTAACGGGAGAAATCCGCGAAAAACGAGGCCAGAAACCTCGTGTTTTCATTAACTGCGCACCCCTCGCCTGGAAATCTGTCGCGAAACGTTATTATTATTAAGTTGTGAAACTGTGGTCGCATTTAAAAGATTGAAGGGAATCCTTGTTCTTTTTTTTTTCTTTCGGATCTGTTTCAATTCGTTGGAATTTCTTTAATTGCGTTTGATAATTTATTATCAATTGATAATTTATTTATCGGGGGTGGAATAAATTTGGATCTGATTGATTTTAGGTTTGGTGAGGATGCGTATCTGGTTTGACCTGATAATTTAACAGTGCGAGGCTGATAAATAAGTTGAAGAAAGTAAGAATTAAAAATGATGGATCTGAGATCATTTTGACGAACATTAAAGGTATATTTGATTGAATTAAAATAGAAAGTTTTTAATTAAAACGTGTAACGTGAAATTATCTTCTTTTCTTTTCTTATATTTTCGATAGATATCGTAATGAATGACAGGAGTAATGATTTCCAAGTCGGCTCATTAATTGAGATATTATAATTGCTTTACAAGCACATTCCAACTTCAACATGAGTCGAAGTTTCATTAAAGTGAATCTTTGATGCACGAAAATGATGCATATAATACGATTTCACGTGGAAGAGGAGCGAGTTATCGGACAAGGATTTATTAGAATCGTGAAACAAATAGTCGTTTCTACACATTGTATCACGTTGATTGATTTGTTTCTTCTTGAAATTGATCGTCGGTGTAAATTTCCGGTATAATCTGATTGCCTGTTTAATGTAAATCACAAATCGTTCACGATTTGTTAAGGAAATTAGCTATGAATTAAAATTTGTAAAATTAATAATCGAAAAGTAGAGCAATTATTTAGTGAAAAGGTAAGATTATATTTTAATAAATATATGTACGGTGAATAGTTTAATTTTTTAATCGATAAATTGTTTTTTTTTTAGAAAAATTCCGAATAAAAAGGAAACTGCGTGCGCAAATGTGTAAATTGCATTTTTTATATTTATATTTATTTAAGGCAAAAGAATTTTAATGTAGAAAATGGAGAATATTTTTATTTTAAAACAATCGCAATAAAAAGAAACAAAGGAGGAAGATAAGAATTGATTTAATTAATTTATCGCATAGAGCGTGGTGGGGATAGTCTAGTTTAAGACTATTGTTATTCGAGAAAGTCGAATCAGTATGCCAACGGAGGTTCGCGCGGTATGTTTACAAAGTACGCTCGCGAAAACTTGTTCGAATCTATTTCGTGAAACGTAGAAATTCGAAATTGAAGTGTTTTTTTGTGTTTCTTTGTGTATCGATTCCACTCCAGATAAAGAAAAATATAATATTTTTTTAATATAAAATAATTTATCGTACAAATTTGATAAAATCAAAAGTAGATCGAACAAACTCGCGAAATTTATTATTTTAATAATTATAATTATTTACAATAATAGGAATTTTATTAATTTTATTTTATTATTTTTATCTCGTATCATTAGGAAACAAAAGTCTTCGTACACACAAAAGAAATTTGTATTAAAACAATGTATATATTAATATACGCATCGTAAATTTGTTTCTTAGTGTAATAAAATAAAATGAAATAATAATAAAACAATTCTTAATCTTTCGAATGTAGAATATTATAGAATATTATAGTAAAAAATACACATGAAGACTTTTGTTAATAATTGTAAAAATTCAACAATTCCCTTCAATATTTCACGAATTCGTACAAATTCTTTCTCGTCGTTTATCGTTCATTTTTTCTCGCACGATTTACGACTCTTCGTCTTTTCGCGTTATTATTCAAAAAAAATCACGATGCCCACGACGATTACAATATTAATTACAAATTGAAATTGTTGGAAATGGCGCGGCCATCCATTCTCGAATATTTTCGAAATTAGAAAGCTTGTTACAGTTTGCCGTGTAACGAGGATAACGGAGATTTGCATCGAGGGCGGGGGTGGGTGGTAATAGATTATAAGGATCGGACGTGGAACAGCGGCAAACCGCGCGGGCAATTGAAACATTCCGCTGGATTTTAGCATTACCAGTAGAATACCGGTCTCAAAACCGTGTCATCGTGTTTTTTGGTTTTCCTTGGTTTTTATCCGTCGACGATAAAAGTATATTTTCTGTGAAAAATATCGAGTATCTTGTTGCCACGTGTATATAAGTCGGAGGGGATTAATTAAAATTTAACTTTCCCTTTTTCAGGATTGGATGGGACTGGGACATTAATGCGAGTCTTGGATAAAGTTTCGTCCAGTTTTTTTTTTTTTTTACAAGAGTGAAAAAACTTTTCGCGAACTTGATATTTATTACGATGATATTTATATTACTTAGGAGTTGGATAGAAATTATTATTGGATAGTTATAATTTTTTATCATTTTTTGAATAGAAGAATAAAGTTATATTCGTTTTTTTTAAGCTTTCAAGCTTAAACAAGTTTGAAGTAGTATGTTCCATCTCGAACAAACAGTTCGAAATAAGTTTTAAATCAATTCAGAGTGTTCAATGAAATATATGTGAATAGATTCGTTAGATGAGTTATACTTTTTTTAGAGATAAATATATATATTTACTTTAAAATTCGATCAAACGCTATTAAAATTAGGGAAAATTTCAACTCTTTATCCGAAGATTATTAAAAACGTGCAAGTTTGTATTTTAAGATACTTTTTCATTTATCTCGATATCACTTCCGGTTTTCGAGATATCATCGCACAAAGAAAAGGATAATTTTTAATCGTTTATCATCCTTGTCGCTTATTTAGATCTCTCGTGTCACTGATCTATCCTAAACTCCAGAGTAATAGAAAAACGTATTCCAGGAAAAATATGTAGACTCTTTTTTCACATCATTTTAATTATTTTTGAATCGGTTGAGATATCATGATGAATCAAAAAGTGATAATTTTCTGAGTGAATTTCGAAATAGAATTTTTTCCCGCGTTTTTTTATTGAGAAAAATCAATGTTTCATTTATATTTCCTTTTCATTGATCCATCCCCAAATAAAAACTTAATTTCACACTCTTATATAAAAACATACGTCCTCTCTTTTTCTTCTCTTTTCTTCTTTTTTTCTCTCTCTCTTCTTTTTTTCCTTTCGACGTGAACAATATCCGCCAGCTTTATCGCCAGAAATTGCCGACAAAGCGCGTAAATTATTCGACGTCCCTCTTTCATGGGACGCTAATGGTCTACCATGGAGCTCGCCCGGTATATTATAAACGGTGTACAGCTTGTCGTCGAGCCACTCGCGTACGCCGTGAACATTTCGAAACGTTCCATTTTCCGGGAAAGTTGAAATATGCCGGGATTCGAGCCTTTAAGTGTAATTGGGACAAGCGCGAAAATAGAGACGTCAGATTGGAAAAAGATCCGTGGTTGAATCATTTCTCTCTCTATATATATATATTAGAGATATTCGTATATAAATTTTGTCCTGAATCCTCTGATTCTTCATATTTTCCAAAAGAATTATTAATTATTCGAAGGCTGTCGCGATTAATTAAACCTTGATTCATTTTGATTATCGTTATCGAATCGTACGTTGAATATTTTAAAATGAAGTTTATTCAATTTCATTTCGAGGGATGCTCGAAATACTTATTGAAATAGAATTTTAATTAATCAAGAGTTGATGAAGGAAGGTATTAAAACAATGATCTATGAGGAAATTCTAATCGTAAATTTCTTTCCAGAATCGACTGAAACTGGAACATCTGGGTTAATGGAACGATAAATATTAAAATAGAAATTCTTTTTGGAAAAAAATAAAAAAGGAAGAAAGGAGAAGAAGAAGTGCTATGAAATGCACTTTGAAGCTTATCGACAACATGATATCGACATGGAGCGTAGTAAAAAGTTGCATCCAGGGAGGCAACATTCTGTTTAATCGAAAATAAAGCTCGCGCCAGGCCTCTATGCATTTTCAGTACCTTCCGGGAAGATGAACGCCTCCGCAGCAAGTGGCCAATGGAAATGCATAGCGGTGCTCGGATTACGTACAAACCGGAATAGCAAGCGAGTTCGAGCAGCTGCAGAAGCTGTAACTTTATCATGAACAAGCGAGCGTGTCTTGTATTCCGTGTCGCGAAAAATTCCGATCCATAAAAATTCTATGAAATTTGGAAGATACGAGATTCCATTGCACGACGAACAAAAATCGTTTGGAAAGGAGGAAACCTTTCGCCTTTGTAATTTTTACCTTTTTTTTTTTTTTTTAATTTAGCAAACTCGCTTTGTTTTTGAAGGGATACGGTATATTGAATGCAGTAGATTGTTGGAAGCTTTTTCTTTTTTTCGAAAAATTAATTTGATTTGAAACTTTGAATTTTTTAGTTAGAAAAAATTTTAAATCAGATTAATTTTGATAGTTTTGGAATTTTTCCGGAAAAGTAGAATTTTTTCATCTTTGAATCCAAGTTAAATGAAATATATATTGTATTTATATGTTAAATATCTTATTCAATTATCATAGAATGAGAAAATTATTAGATCATTCGTATTATACTTTTTATTATTTTATAAATTCATCTTCGCGTACATTTTTTTTTTTTAAATAAATATCGCCAAAATTTATATTTTCCAATTTGGCAATATGAAAAGAATTTCCATCCTAAAAACGCAATTTCCGAGATGACACTCGCGCCGCCATGAAATTTTAACGCGCAGGAGCTTCAATTAAAAAAATCATTTCGCGTAAAAATTCGCATTTTTAATAAAATATTCTTACTTCAAATACAAATCGAGCGAGAAGATATCGTAGAACGTAGAAATTTTAACACATCGACATTATGAAGTTTCAAATTCCCGTTCTCCCCGAAAAATTATCCCGAATCGGATTAAAAAAAAAAAAAAAAAATTGGCGCATGCAAATAGGAGCCAGATTAAAGAATAAAAATTCGTCCATCGTTACCTACCAGGAATTTCAGCTTTTGAACTCGCCCAACAACTTGTTACTGGCCCGTTCATCAGGGACACGAGATATCGCGCTCGCAATTTATTCGGCAGAAAAATGAATCGCGTTTATCACGCGGCGGCGTTGCATAAAAATTTCCACGATAATAATTCCCCTTGTAATCGAGCCGAAATAAACTGGATCAGCCCGCGAGTAATTAGTGGAAAACAGTTTGGAAAACTGAACGAGGT
Source organism: Apis mellifera (assembly GCF_003254395.2). NCBI lineage: Eukaryota > Metazoa > Arthropoda > Insecta > Hymenoptera > Apidae > Apis > Apis mellifera. The sequence goes on from NC_037651.1 coordinate 4,275,264, forward strand.
TACTCGATAACTCGTGATTTTAAGTAAATAGAATAGAATTCGACCGTGGCATTCGTTCTATTATCCCGTGCATTCCGATCGTTCCACCCCTGAATCCATTCGATCGAATGTCTGATGGGAGTTAAGATAGAAGTTATTAATTATCGGTTGAACCGCGAATTGTGTATCACACGATACCTTGTGCTATCCATATCGGTTTCCTGAATTAATAAAACGATAATTAAGAATTAAGGAGGGTAGGAAGATCGGTGATCGATTTATAATCTGTTTTGACTGCATGAAAGGGTTTTTTCGTTTTGAGGTTTTTAATGTAGGAATAATGTATCGTGTTTTCTTCCTTGTATTCGTTTTTCCACTTTTAAATATTTTCTTTTCCTTTTTTTTTTTAAATATAGTAGTTAGGAGATTTCATTTATTTATTTTTTTACGATGTTTTAGGGAAATATTTATATAATGTGAAATGTGTAGAATTCTTCCACTGTTGATCGACTCTCTAACGTTTCAGTTTTCAGTCGAAATTGTGCGATAAGCAAAATTTGTTGTAATTATGTACAAAAATATTATTTATCTTGAAAAAATTTCCTCCCTCTGAAAGTTAAAGAGTTGCGTTAATATTTTTCCCTCGCAACGGTTTATTTTAATTGCCTCTTCTATCTTGAACCCAAGATTATTGCCGCTTGATTTTAAAGAAAGCATTTCGTTAAATTCTTAGCGAGGTTGGAGCGCGTTCACCACGAGTTTTTTTGAAAATGTTTAACCGGGGCGAATGTTCTGTTGCAATTTCTCTATGAAGGCCAGAAGGAAGGAGGAGAGGATCGCTTGGAGAAACGCGAGGAAACAGAAAGAGGGGGGAGAAAAAAATGAAGGGAAAAAGCTGGCGCGGTTCAAACTGAAAAAGGGAGTCTAATTTTGAAGCGTTTAAATTATACGGTGCCCACTTGCCGGTAATTAAGATGCCGCGTACTCGAGAATTTCGCATCGTGGAATAATTGAGAAATGTAAATGGATGAAAGAACGTTTTCTCAATAAAACCTCTTAAGACTTCCAATTACGAAATCCGGGGGAAATTCAACGAAATCGAGCTTTAGCTTTAGGATTCGACGTTTCGCATTCACTGGTCGAATAATAATAACTTGCTGTTAGTTTTGGCTTAAAGTATGAAAAGTTTCAATCCATGTTCTTTGTTCTTAATCGTGTTCAATCCGCATTTTTAGGATTAGGATTAGAATTTTATGTGTAAATAGAGAAAGAATTATTTGGCTATCTTCATTTCGTTCGATCACGACTGACCTGCTCCACTTGTCCGGCCATAACTATCCTATTCCACGTGTCTTAAGTGATGTATTTCAATGCACGATCAGTCTTCGCTACTCGTCTGCCCATGATCGCGTTATATCACTTTGTCTCAATTACTTGATTAATTATAACATTTCTATTATAATTATTCTTCTACTTGTTCAGAGCTTGCTTCAATATATCTAGACGAATTCTCGGATTCAAATTCGATGATTACAGACAGTTTTGAAACTTTTTAATCACGAAACAGTAAGAAAGTTGCTGTTACATTTTTTTTTTCAAAGATAAATTGCGCCGAGACGGCGACAAATTCGGTATAATCCAGTGATCCATGGTGACCAAGCCGCAAATTGAATTAGCCGTTGAACAGAGCGTAGGAGAAACCAAAATTAATAGTTTTGGCCTGGAAGGAAAAGCGACGCTCTGAGAGAAGGGGGAGGGGGAGAGATGGGGCAACGAGCTGGCCGCCGATGGGACCTCGGTATGGATATTGGCCAGTGGGTTGGCAGACCTGCCTAGTAATATATCAGACCCGTCCTCTAGTAATATACTGCCTAGTGCGGCTTGTTTAGTAGTAATAAAGCGCATTGCTCTCGGCCGACAACCTCGACTAGGCATCTTGGCAACGACAACCACTGAATTTTATGTATATTCAGATTATAAATATCGAGTTTATCTCCTCGAGAATTTTCACGAGAATCTTCCTTACAGTCGGTTACCAACCGTTGCAATGATGGTATCGACGTAGGTGTATTTCGTACGGATAATGCGAATATATTATCGATTTATTCTGTTAAAAATATTTCAACGGTCTGAAATTTGAATAGAGAAGTGTTTTTATTTCATCGATGGATAAAATAAACCAATATTGAATAATTCGGATATTTTTAAAATAAAAATTTTAAAAGAAGTTTTTTTAAATAAATTTTCAAATATTTAATTTTACTTAATTTTCTGTTTTTTTTTTTTTTCATCATTTCGATTAAATTTAAAATGGAATTTAATCCAACTTCAGAACAATTCAGCTTCTTACTCTAAAAAAAGAGAGACATGAAATTTACTAGCTTAATTAAAACCGAAGTGATCAAATGTAAATGCCTTCGCTCTTTTGTAATTCAAGCATTCCCCTCCACCACAAAAACCAGTTCTTCGAATTAATGTTTTTCATTTTAATTAAATTCCTGGCAATATATAAGAGCGTTACACCCTTTCGCGTCGCCACGGACAAATGATTTTTCTTTTAAAATATACAAACATATATTTCAATTAAAAAAATATATTTTATTCCATCAAACTATCGAAGAAATATTCTTTTCGACCCTCTTCTCGTTCCCCTTCGCCCCTTTTCAAAAGTAAACAAAAACTTCCCCGACTAAAAAGCTTTCGCACGATACAAACATGGCAAAAAGAAACTTCGATCCGAATATCCGAATAATCGAAAAAAAAAAAGAAAAAAGAAAAAAGAAAATAATAAAAGAAGAGGAGAGGAATGGAAGGAAAACAAAGTGAATGGAATCGATGCCCCCAATCGTCTTACGACTTTTTCCATTAAATCTCAAGGCTGTTCTCAATACTGTGAGAGGTGTGCGGACGACAGAATTGCTAATCCAGCGATAAACACTTCGAAACGGCTCACGGATAGGTATTTCGCCTCGTGGCCGGTATAACTTGCATCCAAGCCCATTAATACACTCTGGAAAAGGCCGCGCGGGTGCAGTGCACCGTGAAATAAAACCGTGGTTCGAAGGGGTGCGCGATGATGAGGGCCGCCGCACCGTTTCGAAAGCCTGTCGGAGTGAATTTCCCTCCCCTACCCTCCCTCTTTGTGTCCATCGTTACCTGAGAGATTCGTTGCGTACTTTTTTTTCACAGATGTTTCGCAAAATGACTTTTTTTTTTTTATCGAATCAAGTATGGAATCTCGAGTTTCGAAAGAATGAATGCTACGTTGGCAAATGGTTTTCTTTTCGTCAGTTATTAGACGTTTAATGGTGATTTTTAGAAATGGTTATAGAAGAGAATACATGAGAAAATTGACAAGAAAACACTTATATTTAAAGATAATAAAATACATCTTTCCCTAATTGTCTTCAACGAGATACATCATTATCCTTATAATCTTAGAAAAATTTCTTCGATACTATGCATTCATCTTGTCGAAATCCATCTTCAGAAAACAAGGAAAGATTTTCTTTCATCGAGAAAGAAAAATCTTCATAAATATTTTTATCCATATTCGACAAAATTTTCTCAGTCACAAGAACGTAGTTTCCTTTCCATTTTTCTCGATGAATTCTATCGCGTCTTCGTCAAACAGAGGCATTAAACAAGTTTTCCATTTTTTTTCCCCCTCTTTTATTGAAAGAAAATTCGAAGGAAACCGGAGATTAATCCGAAGGATCTTTTATTCGATCTCGAGAAACTTAACGGCCTAAAGCACGCGTCACGCTCGATTTAATCTCGAAACGACCAAAGCTTATCAATTACCCACCCTCTTCTTCTTATCTACCATGTTACTTCCCTTTTCGCTCGTCCATAGCCCGAGAAACAGGATTACAGGGTTTAAAAATGCAGGCGCCTTCGCGGCTCGAGATTGAGCCATTGATCTTCCCGCGCACGATGCTTCCACCCTCTCCCCTCCTCTGGAACTGCTACCGCAGTTTTAAAAGTCGAAACGTGTAAAGGTCGGTTGATATATAATGTAATATTGAGAAACGCTTGTAACGACCCCTTCTCTGCAGTATCGAGAGAATAAAGCTCGCTTCCCGACCCCAGGAAACGATGTGTACATGCCGATGAGAACGAGATTGCGGTGCTTTATATTTAGTGGAAAAAAGTTTGGAGGGAAAAAGAAAAAGAAAATAGAAATAAACAGTGATTCGAAACAAATAATAATTTAACAATAATATGAATGCACTTTATAAGTGTATCGTAATGGAATAATTAAATCTCTACGAAATGTGTATTTTATGTTAGATTCAACTTGGTTTTGGTGAATGTGTATTAAAGTTGTAAAATTTAATAGATATCTGCGGTTCACTTGTTTGATTGTGATTTTCATACACCAGTTGTCTACGATTATCTTATTCGTTTGACCGACATTGCTTGTTCGAATTATCTTATTCTGGTTGAGCGATCGTTCAAAGACGTTGTTCCATTAAGTCTAGCCTTAAGTCTAGACTATCTTATTCCACTTGATTTATTACGATTCTGTAACGTATTGCAGAGGACTAAATTTCATAAATTATCATCATTGATCTATCTTTTTTTTTTTTTATTTAACTTGTGTTTAATATCGTCTTGAAAATTTGATAAAACTAACACGGGATTTTTAATTTGTAAAAAAGAAGGGTACAGTCTTTCAAAAAATAAAAATCTTTCACGAACAGGAAATCTCTTTTTTATAATAATACTTAGAATCTTGAATATTTTCATTAAACTTTGTTCAAGGACGAAATAAAAATGCACGGGAGAAACTTCAATTTCAAGGAGCTTAAAAGCCGAGACTTTCCTTAAAATGTGTTTTACTTAAGCGTGCTGTATTTTGGCACGAACAATGGTTTAGTGCACTCGAAAGCCTGCTTTCCAAGCCCGCACATACATTCATCCACATTTATCCTTTTACAACGGAAGAAAAACCTTTTCACGTGGTTGCCCAACCAACGCAACAGTTTTCATTTTTCCGTGTACACCACCTTTTGACATCGGTCGTATTCAATGCAGAAAAATTGCAAAATCATCATCGTAAGAGATTTCGATTCCGCCCCTTTGATTCCACATAGATATCACAAAGAGATTTTTAACAAAATGATAATTCGGCGAATGTGATGTTATGGATAAAAATTTTTCAATTTTTCATCGAATTTTCATTCTTCTCTTCCCGTATTCGAAGCTGTTGTATATCTTCCTGTTAAATTATAATATTCACGTTTATAGATTCAAAGAATAAAAACAAGGGTTGATTCAACGAAGCCAAAAATCTTGAAAAAAATTAAAACAACTTTCATCTCTCTTCCTCTCTCTCTCTCTTGATAATTAATTCTTGATAATTTTTCCTTTCTCTTCTCGCTTCTTCTTGATAATTAATTTTTCATCCAAGGGATAAAATATTTTTCCTAATTGCAAGGTCTTCATTTTCCCGAAGATTGATCAAACACGACGAAACAAACACGCAAACCGTCGAAAGTAATAATTTCCAGCGAGTTCGAAAAGAGGGGGCGCAAAGAACGAGGATCCGCAAAAAAACCAGCCCTGAAGCGTCGAGTGGGATGAAATAAGGAAAGGGAGTAGTAATCCGTCGTCCAAGATCACGGGCCTGCTCGAGCACAGGCGTTTGTTTCCTCTCGATTGCTATCGGATCGAGATGGAAACGGTATTTGTCGTCGGCGCCACCCACCAGGAAAGAAACTTTTTCACGTCCTCGAGTTTTCTCTCGATCTCCAACCTTTCGTCCCGATAAACTCGGCTAAAAGTGGTAAGGGAGTGGTAATCGACGTTTCCTCATTTCGTCTTGCGAAATCGCGCCCCCTCCTTAGCTAACTTTCGTCCACGGTGAACGTAGAAAAAAAAAATGGACCGATCGAAAGCTTGATTGGATTTTGTTTTATGTTTTACGAGGGTGTGTAAGAGGTTTGGTGGATACGATTGTAATTTTATTTCGCAGGATATTTTTACGATATTTTGTCTCGTCGAGAAGAATATTGAGAAAACGTAACTTCGTTTCTACAAAAAGTGATATTCTTTTTGAGATGTAGTTGTTGGAATTTTTGAAATGAGATGAATGTGTGTGTAATTTTGATTTTCCACTACGAATATGTATATAATATACAGAATGATTCGTATATAAATTAAATTTATAGGAATGAAATAATATTTTATATAAAGGAAGATTTAATAGAAGAAAGGGAAAATAAGAAAGAGTCGAAATAAAATTTGTTTGATTAAATTTCAACGCAACAGGAATTCAGTAAATCGTTTTTTAGCAAGGATAATTTTTATCTTTAAATAGCAAAGGGAATTCTTAAATGAAAGGAGAGCTAAAAGTAGCAAATATTCTTGATTTTGCATCTTAGCTTTGAGCTGAAAATCAAATTTCAAAGTCGTAGGACAAATTGATGCATTAGTGATTGAAGATGCATCAAACAAGCTGCTCGTTTATTTAAAATCGTGAAATGATCCTTGTAAAATTGTTGCAAAAAATTATTGCAGATTAATTTTTTTTACAAAAAATATTTGCAATATATATTTTAATCGGTACATGTATTTTTGCGTGTAATGATATTCATGCAATATGAAAGTGATTCATTACTATATCAAATGATATTTATTATTCTATAAATATTAATTTATTAAACGATAATTTCCATTTAATATTGCTAATATATTTCGAATAAAATCAGATTACGTTTAATAATTCTTCAAAGAGAAATTTTGAGTGTGCATATTTCACAATTTATGTAACATTCAATTTTAGTAAAAATATTATTTTTCAAAAATATTCTATTGAAATTATGATACAATAATCATGTAATAACAAATAATTGTAGCAACATTTATATAACAGTTACATGATATGGATAAAATCATGATTAGAATATTTTCAATTATCGTTTAGTTAAATTCGATTAACTAAATAATATTTTCACCCCCATAAAATTAATCAATATCGTTATCCAACGTAGATTGCAACTACGTTGCAATCTACGATGCCTTACTTCCTACATTTCTTTCAATCTTTTTAACCACCTTGACTTATACAAAACCCAAAAAGCCACCCCTAATTAAACGATCTAGTCTATTAGCAGGCAAAACATTATCTCACCAAACACAGGTCTATCATACTCCAAACTGAACCCAGTAAGATCTAATCCCGAGGCTCACTTCCTCCCCAAGCAACGTCTCCATCGCAGCATCCACATCCATTCTCTTTCACTCCGCGGTAGCAAAAGGCATTCGAATCGATTGCCACAATTTCGCGTTCAGTATCTTGTGCATCTTACCACCGATCGAACCAGAAAGGGTGGGACCATTCCACCCCTTGTGCAATACTGTATAACCGTGCTGCATTACACACGGCCAATGAGGTATGCGAGTTGCAACAACAGCAGCTGGATCCCGGAGGCCTGGCCAGGCCCACCCTCACCGTGGGGTGAATACCCGTCCCGGTATGTTTCTGGCTGGCAGCCAACTCCGGCTAACTAGCGCCACCACCACATTAATAGAGTTTTATTGTTATTTATCGTGACAACGGCCCGTTATTAACGAGAGCCAACCAACCTGGACACTGACCGAATTGTTGATCCTCCTCCACTACTTGGTTAACTTTGATCCATCGTTGCTTCTTCTTCCACGGATTAATCCTCCGTGATACGCGGGTATATGTGTCTTTATTTATTCTTCATCGTTCGTTCGAAAGTTATCGTATTTTTGTTTCAGATTCGAAATAATTTCATCGTAATTTCTGAACGATCGAACGTAGCCGTGCAATGCGCAAGTGAAAATGACGTCGCGGTTGAATAATGTTGGATACCAAGGCGCAGTTTTGGGTGTTTTGGCAGGTGATTGGCGTGACGACGCCTTTGTAAAATCGGGGCTGTGGTGATTGCTAGAGGGTGTATACCGCGTTGGTGCCGTTGGTTGGACTAATTTCTGGGGTGAGATATCGACCGAGGGGTTCGAGTGTTTTTGAAGCACTGCAGCGTGGTGATTGATGAATTATCTTTGGGAGAAATGGGAGAGGAAAGTTCGAAGAAAATTTGAAAATCGAACGGTGGTAAAAAAATTTGGAGGTATTTTCTTTTTGGATGAATGTTGATTATCTCGTGAATAATTTTCGATTGTATTGAATTGTATCGTGAAAAGTGTTAATGAATTAAATTATTTTATTATAGAATGTATAGAAGGAGTATAATTTTGGCAATTAAGAAAATGTATAATAAGATTCGATAATTGGTGAATACTTTTGAAATGAGTGTAATTAGAAATAGATTATTACAAGTTCAGAGATGAATTCACTTTGACATAATGAATCTTGGTAAGTTAAGTTCAACAGAACCATATATATATAAACAGCTAGATCGTTTAGTACGACGCAAGTTGTCCCATTTAGGGTAACATAAACAAGAGTCAGTGACAATTAGATTGTCTCATTATGTGTATCAAAGTTGCATCGTCAAGTTTAATTACATTCCCTGCATATCGTAAAATAGGAAATTCAATTTTCCATTCATCCTGATATATTCATTCTTATCACGATATATTGATGAATCGAAAGAAATTTGAATGAAGAAATATTCCAAATGGGAGGAACAATATTCTTTACCATTTTGATGGCAAAATATTGTTCCGATTAAAAAAAATCACGGAGCAAAATTTAATTTTAATCTTTCACACGAACACATATCGTAACTCGAGTTCAATCTGCAATCCAAAAAGCATCCCAATCGAAATGAAAAGTCGAAACAAACTTCTCCACTGGATGCACACGATGCGAAAAACGAGGGCGTAATAACCTCGCGGAGACACGGGGGGTCATTTCACGCGTTGTTAATTAAAAGCCAGCCAGGTAGTGTTGTTCGTTAAAACGTGTACCTTTATGCACACGCACATTCCCCCATCCCCTTTGGATTTAATGGGCACGTATCGCGGTTAAAACATAATACAACATTAAAACCGGACAGTAATTAGCGGCCGTGGTAGCTGATGACACATGATAACAACAAAATTGAATAATAATTTACGAACGAGGCGTAAATTTGCGAAAACTGTTCCGCCGATCGACCAAAAGTTTTAATCAATTTTACATTGTTTCGCTTGGACGACGATCAACGAAGGGCAGAAGAATGATGATTAAACGGGGAAATAAACTCGATAAAGAGGCTTCGAATTTCATTAATTATATGAATATTATATATCTGATTTTAGAATATACGAGATACGATCAGGAAATGTAATTAATATTGGAAAGTTGTCTGTGAAAAGAAATTTCTATATACCATTGCAAATTTTTTGATGTAATAATAGATTTGAATCGTAGAAAATATCGATGTGAAAATTATTCTATTTTCTACAATACATTAATTGAAAAAAAATACATATAAAGGTATTCATTAATTATAGCAATTTTATTACAATTTCTAATTCTCATATATAACAGAAATATATATCAAACTTCATTAAACCATTAAACCCCTTTCAATCTCCTATTCGAAATCGATCGAAAAATCTACATCCAATCTCCGATATATTTCTAACTACGTGCAATCTCACGGTGCTTCCGCAAAAACTAGTTATTAATTCCGCAGTTTAATATTTCCACGTGACCCCATCCTCCTTCGAGCAATCGACGTCGTTCAAACTTCCCGCCATATTCCTCGTCCAATTACCCGAGCCTTAAACAACTCGTTTCTAGTCGCACTTTTTTCCGATTTCACGGCAAAGTTCTCGAATAAAAAGGTGTATCGGAATATGGTTTCACGATAGGTCGGTGACAAAAGGCCTTTTCCGTGGCACGGCCGAGGGAATGCGAGTAAGAGGCACATCGGCGCGTTTACGAGAGACGTGACTTTGAAACGGATGTGTGAAAAATGTGTGGGTATGCTTAAAGAAACGTTCCATTACCTCGCTCTTTCTCTCTTTTTTTTTTTTCTAATCCTGTGCCAGATATTTTTATTTCATTCTATTTTAAAAAGAATCGTTTCGAAACGAAATTTCGTTTGGATTAAACTAACATTTTTTCTTTATCGTTTGTAGAGAATTATGGAACGATTAATCAAGGAAGTCTTCTACTGTATATTAAGTGAGAGTGATAAGTTGTGTTAAAATTGGGGAACAAGTTTTATACGAAATATTGTGAATATATATATTGCAAACGATAATGGATTTTCAAATAAAACCACCAGTTTGATTTGGTTGATCAATGTATAAAGAGACACGGTTATTGAAAATTTTTCTCACCGATGTATTTATACACGTTCATCAATTCGTGAAAGGGAGAATCGTTTAGATTAGATCGATTAGATTTTTTTATTTTTTTCAGAACATTTGAAACGAGGGAAGATAAACGAGAACGAGACGATTCGACGTTGAACATTGATGATTGTTAACAGGGATCATTAAGTGGAATAAATGCTGGCTATTAGATGGATAGATTGACGATGAAACGGGCGTGCAATCGCTTCGTCGGTGTCATTATAGCGAGATGTGGCAGCCATTGTGAATGACGAAGAATGAGCCATTATAAACGACGTTTATGAGACGTGGGGGTTGATTAACGCGTAATCACGATGTCGCGTGATTGAATGAGAATTAATAATATCGTCGGTATAACTAATAAAATTTTTTTTCCAGTTTTAGGCATAATTTAACCACCTTTCATTCCAATCGTCGTATTTTAAACGCTTTAAAATATATTCTGAGAAGAAAATATGGCATATCGATCGTCATTTAATTAATAAAGTTTGTATTAATTAATTTTATTTAATCGGTATTAATACCATGAATCTTTATATTTATAAAAATATAATAATTAAATGTAATCATTACAGAGACAATTATATCACTTATGATTAAAAGAATCTTTTTGCACAAATATCAAATGTTCCAAATTATAACGATCGCAATCATTTAAAAGAAATCGCGTACAATCGCGTGCTGGTTAAAAGAATTCTTCCACGAGCAGCGAATATTTCTCAAATTCTTCAAATTCCTCTCCATTTTCCGAAAAAAAGGAAGAAAAAAGAAAAAAAATTCGATTGAACGACCATTTTTTTTTTTTTCCGATCCCCGGATAATTTTTGATCGACATGACCCGCGTGAAACGAGCATCGGTTCAAAACTCGAGCTTCTGGGGGAAGGGGGGAGGGAGAAGAGGCGAAGGAGGGGAGAGTTGATTGCGTATCCCGGCAAGCAGCACCCCTTAGAGCGAGATGTGCCGTTACCCGGCATGCTCCATTTACCCCGATAGCTACGAATACGTGTATTACAGCCGCTGTATCGAAATTCCCCTCCTCCCTCCACCCTAACACACTGTCCTCCTCCGCCACCCTTGCACTCTGGCCATTTTACCTGGAACGACAACCATCCGCGACAAAACGATCCGATTGCTTCGCGGAACAATATCGCGAAAATTTCATACAATTCTGGAAAACTGTGGACAGGCAGCAGCTCTCCTTTCTTCTATTTTAAAAATTTCTTTGCCATTTTATCGTTTCAAATTAGAAAGTTGTAAAAATTGTTGATTTTTATTTAGATTTCGTACTTTCGCGTGGAGGAAATTTTTCGCGGATCGATCATTTTTTTGCGACGTACATATTTGTGTCTTTCTGTTATATCATTTTTTAATATATATATATATTGATTGAATGGATACACGATTTGTTTCTTATTTTCGTTGAATCATTTTCTAGTGTCTTTGCTTTCTTGTTTTATTTCATTTCTTTTTTGCTGGTATTTTTTTATTGAGAGAGAAAGAGATTGGTCAGGAAAAGTTCGGAGGTGCGAAATTCCGTTCAACGAGCGTTTTTTTTAGCGTTTGCGATTACGAATGTTAGCTCCTGGCGATCGTGCTTCTTGCTGGAATCGTTTGTAGCCGTTTGAAAGAGTGAAATAACGGGTAAAGTTTTTTTTTTTTTCTTTTTGCAAACAGTTTTGGCTATTTGCGGTTACACGGAGTGAATTCATTGAGCTCTTCAATGTTCTTGCTTAAATGTGAAGGAAAAGAAAAATAAAATAAAATAAAATAGTCTTCGTGTTTTAACTCGTGGATGTAAAAATTCGATGAAATTTGCAATTGTTAAAACATTTTTTATAATTCGGTACAATGAAGAATATTTCAAAGGCACAATGGAAAAGGTAGAAAATTATTAGAAAAAAGAAAAACCATTTCAATTTCACATCGTACGGATTGTACGTACGAAATTTGCAATTGTAAAAATGTTAATACAATTGCCAACACTTTTGAACGATATAAAATAAGAAATCAACGAACACTTCAATTTTATAAAAATATAAAAATTAAACATATCACAATTATTCGTAAACGTTCTCATTAATTTTACGTTTCAGATTATTTCAAAGAGACGTGTAAAAGAGGGAAAAAGCTAAGACAAAGGATAGAAAATAATAACTTTACTTTGAAAATTATAGAAATATTATACAAAATTTATAATTATTCACAAGTAAGATTACTTCGAAGGAAGGAAAAAGTTAAGGTAATAAAAGGTAGATTATCACGGAAAAATTTTTTAATATAAAATTATTTGCAATTATTCAGATCGCTTCACAATCCACAATATTTCAAAGAAACGTAAAAGTGGATGAAAAATGAAGTTCCCAGGTACTCAATGATAGAATCTCGTGATAACACCACTCGATTATTAAATGCATCATCTTACGAAATCGAGCGGAAATAATGGGTCGCGTGCAATGTGCAGAAGTTTAAAGATAAGAATACCACGTGTCCAACCAGGATGGGTCAATTAAGAGTTTCAAATTGGAATATCCCTGCTCTGTGTTATATCTCCTTCTTTTATTTTTTTCTTTTTTTCTTTTTTTTTTTTTCCCCAACCATTCGTTCACTGTCCATAAACAGCTAATGGGTCGATATTGGCGGCGAAAAAGAGCGTCAGGTGTGTGGCGTAGAGATCCGAGCTGCGTCGAATTGATCGCTTAATAATGCAAATGCGATTTCAGTCTTTAATGCCGTTCGTCGCTTAATAGGATCGCATTTAAAGAATTGCGCCGAGCTTCACGAGAGGAGATATCTCTCGCGCGAAACAAATATTGACTTGTCTCGTTTGGAAATTTCATTTTTTCTTTTTTTTTCTTTTTTCGAAAAGAAAATTTCAAATTATTTTAAAAAAATATCGAGACGATATTTATTATTTCTTTATGAATTTTTGTACGATATTTATATAATTATTTGTTATTTTTGTTATGTGTCTTCAATGATAGTCCAAACTGGATCCACGTGCACTCAATCAATGATAGATATTCTGTCAACGCTTTTATTTACTGTTACTACTTGATTCTCCTGGAAAAAATATAACTTGTTGCATATCTTTTTTAAATCAAATTTTTGCATACAACTTTGAAGAAGACAAAGACTATTATATAATACTTTGCATTTGAGTAAAATTAATAAAATTTTTTATAAACTATATTGTAAGAAAAGGGGTTAGAAAATTTTCATTAAAATACTTGTTGATTAAAAACCATGCACTAGACATGTTAATAACCCCGTTAACACATTACATTTTATTTAACACGCTAAAAAAAAAGGAAAAATAATATATTTTTCCTTTTAATTTAACAAAAATTCCCGGTTTTAATTTTCAATCCAAGTACACAAAACTTGTTTTATTTAACTACGCAGCGCAGATATATATTTCCATCGCCAACTTCAAGCAATCGAGTGATAGCTTAACGTTTGTATTTAATTCACTTAATGGAAACAGCGCGAATTAAACATCAGCAAAATTAAATTTCATTAAATTAAAAACAGAAGGGATTACACGGCCACGGCGTGTAATCAAGTGACAATTTCGCGTTTCCTGTATCGACTTTGATTCGCGAGAACGAAATAAAATTGTCACGAGCGAACGATCGAGATAAAAGAAAAAAAAGAAAAAAAGAAATAAATAAATAAATCGAAATCATTCGTTCGATCGAAAGATTATTATCGCGAAAAATTTTTCGTTAGAGCATGGATTGATGGAAATGGCAGCTTTATTCTTACGCGATTCGCCTCTAATAAATAAATCGGCCGACAACTATGTCCGATTTCACTTCCCGCCGCGAACCACGTGAAATATGCGAACGTGGCGACAATAGATGTTCAAGATTCCAACGTCGACGTGTGCCGTTGTCGACCAATCACACGGTAAAACCATTGTAGTCGCTTGTTTCATATCGCGTTTCAATATCCATTGTGCATCGCGCTATTTACAACAGGGATTGTTCCAAATCAATAAACACATTTTGAAGTAAATAAAGTGTTTCGTTCGTGCGAAACTTTTTTAAATTTACTTTTATTAATATCGATTGTATTTAAAAGCGCGCAATCATTTGTGTTCGCATTTTTCAATTCTTTTTTCTTTTTTTTTTTTTTTTTAAAGAGACGTCATTTTCTACCCGATGTATATAATAATTCACGACATTGTTTTCAGTGAAAATATTTTACAACTGAAGAGAGAAATTTCAGATAAAATGAAAAATTCAACAGTAGTAGTAATTTAACAGTTCTGTTATTACCATTTTTCGTTAAAAAAGAGAAAAATGATGTTATATCATTTGTCATGTTTTGTTACGTATATATATATATATTTCTCGTAATATCGTGAAATGTAAAAAAAAAAAGAAAAAAGAAAAACAGTCAAGCAATATAAGAAATTTAAAAATTTTGTAACGTGATTTATTATTGGGGATGAAATTAATTAAATATAATTTCCCTATGTAACTTTCGTTTTAATTGTAATTGACTAATGGTACACACGAATTCATTTCAGGATCTCAGCACCGTTTCAAGTAGCTGCTGTGGCTCTAGTCCTCGCCGCTACAATTTCAGCTTTAATTGGACATTGTTATTCGGATCATAGAACTCTGGTGGCCTGTGGATTATTTCTCCTCAGTGGTAAGCTTTCATGCGAAATCAAAGTCGAGCAAAGTTGGCCATTCTATAAATTATATTATTAAACGGCTCATTATTACAAACGTGAAATTATTTTAGGTTGAAAAATTTGAAAACACTTGTACAAAGTTTTATCCTTATCGTCCTTTCGCGATAACAAGATTAAAGGTAAAAACTTTAGAGAAGAAAAACTTTTGCAAAGGAACCCTTCGAAAATTGAAAGATAAACGAACAATAAAAAAAAAAAAACAGAGCAGTTTAAAAAGTTTAAAAAGTTATTTCAAAATTGAAGTTGATATTGCATGAAAATTTGAACGGTCTTTTGGCTCTATCTGTCTTTAATAATCACCTCTTGATAGACTATTAAAGAAAGAGAAAAAAATCGGGCTGAAGAAAGAAATATGTTGGGATCCGTTGAAATTAGAAAGTGAGGGAACAATTTACCGAGCTTAATGTACATTTAACGCCATTTGAAAATCTTTTTATTTTCATCCCTGGCAAAGGATCCATTCTTCTTCTCGGTAATTTTCTTTTCATGGGCTCGACAATTTATCCCTCGAAAAAGGACAGGACAGAAAAGTAAAAAAATTCTTACAATTCGTACGAAAGTTCCAAAAAAAAAAAAAATTATAAGAAAAAGAACTTCTCCAAATTAAACGGTGAAGAATTTCCACGACTTTCGCCAAAAGCTCCATTGCCTCTCTCAGCAATTTAAACAAACGAATGAAACGAAAACGCTAATTAATTTAAATCACTAACACAATCTTTTTTTCCAAATTTCTCCAATGTTCTCCTCGACGTTTCAAAGAGAAGAAAGGAAAGAAAAAACCAAATTTTTTTGAAAAGAAAAAAAGTCAAGAAGAAATCATAGCAACGATTCGTATGAATTTTCTCAACTCGAAACAACGCGAAGTTCGTAGAAGAAGAATCTCATCTAAGTGTAAATTATAAAGCAAAAAGATAATGTTCGCTTCTAATCCGGCGAAAAATCACGCGAGATAGGATTAACACACGCGTGGGGAGACCAGAAGAGAGGCGGTGGAAAAAGAATGGAGGATGATTTTCCGAAATCCGAAGGTCGTTCGTTCACCGGTCACGTATCGAGTTTGCAACCCTCTCCCTTTTCCTGGGAGATCCTGAAAAATATCAGCGGTGTATCAATCTCACTTTCAACCCCTGTTGAAAAGTCAACATCCTTGATCCTCCGAACTGAGAATCGCGTCTGAACAATTCATGAATCGCTTTGGAATCGGATATTCATGTATATATATATAAAAGTTGCTTCTTTGTTCCTCGGGGAGGTTTGTAACCTTTGCCAATGATGCGGCTTCTTAATATTCGAGAGACTGTTTCCTCGGGAGATGAATCGCTTTATTAAATAAAAACGTGTACATTTTGAATGGGATAGGGGCGGCTTTTGCGATGAAAGTGGATTACTTGGTTATTCCGGTTTTGTTCCCTTCTCTTTAGGGAGGGATTTTTCGAGATTATCCGAGGAAACGTGTAAATTGTTTATCTGTGTTTTCTATTAGTGTATTTATGGTATTTAGATAAAGTGTTACATATTTTGTGCGTAATATTTCAATTTTTTTTCAGTGATAATAATTATTGGAAGAGTTTCAAAACTATACATTTTTTGTATAGAAAAATTTTCAATTAAAGTATAAATTCTATTTCAGAACTTGGTACATTTAATTGTAAGTACAGGGATCAACGAAAGTGTATCATTCTGTAATATTGTATAGAATGGTTTAGAAAAATCAAAAGAAATTCTGTTTGGTGATAAGAAAATATAACAAAGTTTCTCTCTGGAAAAATGCAATTTAGAAAAATGATTTTTAATCTACGTATAAATAGTAATGTAAATAATTGAAAATATCATAAATTGATAAAAAATCTATAAATATGATATACATAAGAATAAAAATTACAATTATCGCGTGAGTGTGATATATAATTTTATTAAACAATTCGAACAAGTATAAATATTATAAATAATATGATCATATATAACATTAAAAAAAGAGAGGAAGGCATTGATAAAATTATTTATTCATCTATGTAAATACATGATATTTTAACGATGGATAACAACAAGAATTTATAACAAATCAAAGAATTTTTAAAAAATTCTACGTCCTTTTTTTAATTCTTCTTTTCTATTTCCAGACTGCATCATGGAATTAAACATTTCCGTGATCATAGGTATCCGATCGATCGAAAAAATAGTAAAAAATATAACAAAATGGACGAATCTGTATCGATGAATCTTTCTATTCGGATAGAATCTAATGCGTGAACGAGGAACGTGAAAGATAGGAACGAAAATCGAGAAAAAGGATATTCAGGGATATCTCTGATGTTCCCGAACGCGCGATGAATCTGAGCTGGCTCGATTAAAAATCGGTCGGATGGGATCGTCGTTCGAGCGGAAGAATAAAACGCGACATCCCTTCGATTTCCTACCAAATAATTCGTCTGCCTCGGCTGTAATTAGCGACCAATTTATCGAATCCTTTCCATGAGATTCCTTCCGTTTGATAAGACAGAGCAAACAGAGAAATCTGCCTTTAGATTTAAACTTTTAGAAAATAGTAAAATTTTTAGAATTTTATTATAATAATTTTATTCTCTTGCCAAGTTAGAAAGTTTGGAATCATAGTTTAGTTCCATATAAAACTCTCTTCAGAAGAATTGGGTTAATACATCCGGAATATTGGAATTGGAATTGTTAAAAGTGTCATTTTGTCAAGTATTTATGGGAAATTAAATCTGGAATTAGCAAAGATCCAATTTTGATGGATCTTTTTATAAGTGTTACATTAAAATATTTGAAAAATTCATAAAAATAAAAATATGAAATAGAATATAAAAATAGAATTATTAAAATCATCTACATATTTCTACATAATGTATATATAATATTGTAAAAATATTATACATACGAATAGTCAATCAATTTGCATATTTAATTATTAGATGTGCAGTCAAGTATGAACTATGATAATCAAATATAAACTAGCACATCGATACAGTTCCAAAGATAAGGATATTGGAAAGTGAATATTTATCGATTAAAAATTAATTCAATTATTTAAACAAATCAATACATCCATTACATATTTACATTAATAATTCTATTTTAATCTCTCAAATATTCTCACAATATATTTTATTAATATTATAACCATACAAAAGTATTTTTACTTAAAATAATGATTACCTATTTACTTATTTTTCCACATAATTCGATCATTATATATAAAACAGAACTTTCTCTCAAATGAAAGAACAAAATAGAAATCCAAACAGACTCGTGATAATTGCTAATAATAAAATCGAAACGAGGAATGATCGTTTCGATAGAAGAAAAAAATCGAAACGATTTTATCATTGTCGTCACGGTTGCGGGAATTTTTCATGGGTGTATCGGCGACGAAATATTTCCCCTGTTGTTTCGAACCGTGCGGGAGGACACACGCGTGATGAAGTCATGCAGAACACACCGGTGGATCCGTTTCCTCCATTTTCCTCTCCCCCCGATTCTTTCTCTTATTTTCGTGGTGGTACACCAGCCGGCGGATTTCGCAGGAAGCCCGTGTACGTTCCACGCCGTGAATTCGAAGATATAAGCGCGCGGAAAGCTCGCCAATTTCATAGAGCGAGCATACGCGAAAGAAGAAATATACACGGTGGCTGTGTATACGTATATATAAATTTCGTTGTCGAAAATCCACCGGTATTCGGAACGAAATTTTAATCGAAATGTAAAAGCCCTCGAAACCCGCCAGGGGAAAATACTTTTTCTCCCTGTACCTGTGAATATTTAACTCGTGTTACCCCGTGCTCGTGTTTCAAAGTCTCTACTCAATTTTTCCATTAGATGGATTAATCAGGTACAGCGAGGAAGGAGGGAGAAGAGGGATACGAATATGTAATTCTCTTCCCTTTTTGGAGACTTTGTGTGTTATTACGTTGCGTTTAATCGCTCGATTTCCCGCTTTATTCCGGCGATACATTTTTGATTTCGAATGAAATGGGTATTAAAATATGGAAAACGTTGGGATTGGATTTAATGGATATATAACGTAAATTAAGGAATATTTTATAAACGTGTTTTTAAACGAGCATATCGCGTTTTAGTAATATACTGTGCTTAAATTTATTATTCGTATAACATATAATTTAATTCTTCGAAGAGTATTGTATAGTATATTTTTTTAACACGTTGGGTAATAATTTTTACGCAAAGCCAGTACATATTTTCGACTACACAATAGAGATTAATTTCCAGAGCGAATTAATTTAATTTACGTGTCGCTCTTAAAGTTTTAATTTTCACGTTTTTCTTCCCTTGTACTATTTATTCTCCTCTGAACCAATAATTCAAAATTCCACTCGAAAAGCATCTAAGATAAAAGAACCAATTAAAATGCAAACTATCCCTTGCAAGATCCTCGAGCCTCGTTCAATCCTCGAATTAAACAAAAAAATAATAATTAACTCCACCATCGAAGTATTCTTCATTCTTGATACTTCAAGACAAAGACTTTTGGAAGATTTACAAAGAGACGATACCCTCGCTGTCGAAGGTCTCGTTTTCATTTCGTGCGTTCCTTTCCTCGTGGATCGTCGGGTAATCACGCTTGGGGGAGGTAAAAGCGGCGGAAGCCGGAAGTTCTTCTGCAAGGGCTCGTAATTACATGTCCGTGGCGTACAGGTCGGCCACTGTGGAGGGAAGAAAAAGGATGAACGCGAGAGATAACCCAAAAGAGAGTGTGAGAGTGAGAGAGAGAGAGAGAGAGAGAGTAAAACGTGGTCGAAACTCGAAAGCGAAGGATCGGTCTGATTTATATCGAGCTTTACTACTGGACCTCGATCTCGTTCCTCTCGATTCTCGAGGGCCGTGCAATCCTCTCGCAGCTCGTGGAATTTGGATCAGAAATTTCTTTGGAATCCTATGGAATTCTCCGCTTGATCGATGTCCCTTATTTCGCCCAGGGAATTGTGATTCATATCTTTTTGAGAGACGCCCACCTGGACCTGGGTTTATTACCTAAATTTCATGCGGGATTATCCTTGGACGACACGTTCGTATCTTTTCTCTTGTTCCAAGATTTTCACAATTGCTGAAATATTTTTGATTTCTTTATTATGATCATCTTTATCTTGTTCTTATTAATATCATTTCTTTTTTAACCAGCTTCCATAACAATAAAACAATTCAGAACAAATTAGAATCTCATCGGAATATCGAATGTTAAGGATCCTCAATTAATTACAATCAATGACAAGAAGAAGAAGAACTTTCAATCCGAAACAATCAAGTGAAAGTAATCCAAATTTTTGTAACCAATTTATTTCAAAATGGCCAAATCCCCTTTTTCCAACTTTCCCATTCCTCTCTCATCCCACTCTCGACACTTTTCATCCTCCCTATCCCGAACTATAAATTGCCAAAAGCCATTTGCAACGCGATAATTTCCGACAGGCAGGTGTTGGCTCCCTCCCCCCCCCTCGTTCAACTTTGGTTTGACTTTGCGAAATGGAAACAGGTACCCGAAGCGACGTGGCTTTTGTCCGTGTTCCAGTGCGAGCTGCGTGCCCGACCAGACGTGACGTTTTATTGGCGGAATCGATACCGATACAATATCGCGGAACTCTGCCTTACGCTCTGCCGAAAAAGTTCTTCTTCCCTGCGGAACATCAAAGCGAAGGGGGGGCCATGGCCTCTCGAAAGCAATACGAGCTCGATTTTCTCCAGTCCCAATAACAGGGGAGGCAATCGGTTTCCGTGTGACCGCGATATATATATATATATTGCGTGAATCGTGTCGCCTGGAAAGAATTTATTTGTCGCAATTTGGCCGGCCACAGCCGCCAAAGGTTCCAGTTTTATCGGTCGGGGCGAACGTGACGAATTTTTTGGAAAATTTCTTAGATTTTCCTAGGACAAGTCTTTTTCATTGGTGATTGAGATTTAGTGGTGGCGGCAGGTGTTTGGATTCTCGAAATTGCGGATTTAATTTTGTCGTGAGTAGAAACAATTTTTTTATTTTTTTTCATTCTTTGTTTCGCGATGAAATTTAAAAATATAAATCGGATAATTTTATTGCAAGTGAAATGATATACTTGAGTATAGATATAGAATTTTTAATTGTCTTAATTATAAAGATTCTAGAGTTTTGGAATTTAAGCATGAATGATTGTAATAAATATTTAATTCTAATATTCTGTAATATTTAATTTTAGCGGAAGTTGGTACAATCGTCCATTGGATCAACTTGAAAATTTGGCAGAAATGAAATATTGATGGAATTGTATGTTTCGTATTTTAATTTGAAATATTTATTTATTTAAAATTGTCTTCAAAATTTCTGGATATTAATTTGTATTATACATTCGTAATATAGATATATTATTTATATCTGTGCTTTTTCAGGTTTTTTTTTTTATTACGTTTGATATATTGCAAGAGATAGAATGGCGAGTTACAAGATCTGCAGAGTTACGACTTCGAACTGCGCGATAACTACTTAATACTTATCGATAAGACGTCTTTCCCGCTTTCTTTCTTAATCCGCTTCCACTTGCTCCAAGTTCTTGAAACTCTTCTACTGAAACTTCAAAACGATTACGTCTAAAGTAAAGACAAACAAAATTAAACGATCAAAAAGTTAGGGATGAAAAGAGAGGAGATCACAAAATATTGAAACAGCTTGAAACTTGTAATATAGAAAAAATTTTAATAGCTTAGAACCAATAATAATTAACAATTGAATTAAGATGCGAATGTTGGAATTTTGTTGGGAGAAAATTTTAAAATTAGAAAAGTGGTGGTGCAAGAGGTGATATAGTCGAAAAGATATAACGGTAGGATAATAAAAATTTATAGATATGAAAATTTAATGGAAAAGAGATAGAAGAAATTTGACAGGGAGAAATTTAAATAATGGAAATTGGAAGGAAAAAAGTTTTGAAATATCGAAATGAGACAAAGTGTTAAAAGGAAAGAAAGAATAGGAAGAAAATAATAGGAACTGAAAGATAAATGACAAAGTCATAATATAAATTGAAAAAAGTTTAAAGTTGGAAAGGGAAAGATAATAAAAAGTATAAAAGTCAAGAGAACTAATGGAAAGATAATAGAAATTCACAGGAAAAGAATGGAAATTGGATCAAAACGTGTAGAAAAGAATCGGAATAATAAAAGTTGAAAGGGAAAAGTTTTAAAATATCAAGAATTGACAGAGAAAGATACGAAGTGAAAAAATGTTATTAAAATAATTTCTAATGTATAATTAGTCTTGAAAAAAGATAAGAATACAAAATGAAAGGGCATATATTAACGAGAATTATCACAAATACGATCATCAAGTTTTAGTTTTTACCTAATTTATTATTATTACACATTCAAACACCTTGATAATTATAATTGCAGATGAAAGATACAGTAAGTTAAATCTTCATATTAAAATAATTTTTTTCATTTTTAAAAAAACGTTGAATAATTATTCATAAATAAAATATTCATAAAGAAAAAAAAAATATAATTACCATAGAATTTCATACACGAAGGTATAAATTCTACATGCATACGTAAAGAGAGCTTAATTAACTCTCTTTGTTATTCGTTTTATCATTTACATTTTCAGTCATTTAGATGTTTATCAATAAATTATTTCTTCTCTTTTAATCATATTTATTTTCATTCAAAATATAAATATTGTTTAATATACATAAAAGAACATGAATATTAAAATAAATATATGATGCCAATAATTTTTAAATATACCATCAAAATATTGTTAATAATATTAACAAAACTGTTTACAATTTTTTATCAGTTCTTGTTAATCTCTTTCTTTCTTTCTCTTCTTCCCTCCTATATTACTTATTTTTATCAACTATCTTTAATTTTGTCTATCAACCAATATCAATTATCCTCTCCAACATCATCATATTTTTTTATTCAATTAAAAATTATTTTTCTCAATCTTCTACAATCCTCCCCCAAATCCTTCCTACAATTTTATTCATTCGTCTATCAAGTTTTCCTCGAACATTTGCCATCCCCATTTACCTTGCATCCAACAACAAGCCCACACCTCCTTGCTTCGTGATTCCTTCATTCACCCCGGTATCTCGTTTCCACGAGTTAAAGCCGAATTACATTCATCGTCCCCGTTTCTCGGTGGCGCGAATTCGTCAGCGGGGACGTTTGCATAGCGCTATAAATGCTTCTGCGAATAAAACGGCGGGAAATTATCTGCAACGGTTCAAGTAATAACGTTTAACTGCGCCTTCGTGGCGAAAGAGGGCGAAGGATTGCCAGGAATTATAAATTGTTGGGGGGGGGGGGTAATAGTTGTAATTGTTTCGTTTCTACGCGGGGGTCGGGGAGGCGCGGTGGCCACAGTTTAGCCTCCATTTCGTTAACGCGAATGCGCTTTAAACGCTGCTGCCTCCCCACCAGAGAAGATTATTCTCTATTTTCTGAAACGGTAAAGTTGAAGGATCCTTCATCTGTGAAATGGATGGGAGGGGGATTTGCTTTGGGATTATTTTTCGAGGAATGGCAGGTGTAGTGATGTTGATGCAAGGTAAGGATTCATTTTAAACATTGTGCCAATTATCCAATAATGAAATTGTGTTATTTTCAGGATACAAGTCAATTGGATCTAATAGATTTACTTTGTTTTGGAAAATTGTAGATACAGTGAGATTGATGATTGGCAGATATTGTTGAAGAGATTTTATTCTAAGCCTAAATTTCCAATACCAAAAGTTTTAATGCAATTCCTTGCAAATTTCAATAATAAAATCTTGGAATTAAAATATTATTTTAGACACAAAAGTTAATTCAATAATAACACTCAACCAGAATAAATCTATTAATCCTTTCTTGTGGAATAATAATAAGAAATATAAGATGTATAAAATTTCTTCATCCGATTATAATTATTTAGTGATCTTCGTTATCTCTGAAATTGAAGAAGAAAGAAACAAAGTGACAAATTTGCATAACGAAAGGCGCGAACGGAGAACGCAACGAGAGAGAATTTCTAACGATAATCGGAAGCAGATTGTCGGCGAACGAAACGGAACAAGTCGGTTAAGTGATCTGGCAGTGTCCGAGAACGCTTGGTCGGCCACGTTGGATGGCCGTGGCCACGTTGGGTGGAAATGCTTAGTCAGTCGACACGAGAAATTATAGGTTGGGAACAGGCAGCCAGGAAAGCCATGAATCCACCGTGAAAGCAAATACCGATCGTGAACGTTGTTAAACATTAAATCTCGCGAAAATGTTGACGGAAATTGAGCGGTTGTCCATTCTCGTGGAAATACTCCTGTCAACTCTTTTAATCGGTCCGAGATAGTTTATGGTTTTGACGTTTCTTCGATAACATATATTTTTTTCTATTGTTTAATGAAAAATAATACTTTAGAAAAAAATAATTTTTTGACTGGTTCTTTTTTTGATCCATTATATAATATATTTATACATTTTCCTTTTTTTTTTCGAAAATATCTTAATATTAATTTATCCTACATTCATATCTTCTTTCGTAGTTGCTGTTCTTTCTTCATATTTTGCCGGTATAAAATCATTTCCATGGAAATATTGAAACAATCACGAATATAAAAGACTACGAGACTACTTTCAACATTTTCAAACCGCAATTCAACTTTACATCCCAATATACATTTCTTTAACTCGACCAATCCATTTGTATACTGTCAAGATGTTGAGATTTTGGATTTATATAATTCAAACGATTCGCAAGATCTAAAATCGAAAATTAATTTCAAACGTGCACACGAGACTTAATGATTCCAATTAACACGTGCATCGAGGAAGAAGATCTTCCGTGTGATGGTTTCAAATTCAGGATTCTGAGTGAAACCAGAAAGCCTCTATTGTACACTCGCGTACGTGTGTTTGGTTGTATGCAGGTCGAGGTTAATGCACCAAGAAGCGCATTACTACTGGCAGTGTTTATCATTAGGGAACTGTAAAAACCGGATATACTTACTATTACATGGAACGAAGAAACTTCCTTCCTCGAGATCGATCGAGAAAAATAGTTCCTTTTTGCATTCTTCCGATATTTGCGATTCTAAAATTATTATTCACTTAAGTCATAATTTCCAATATAAACGTGAATCATTTTATACATAAATTTGATAAAAAAGGGAACAAAAGAGAGAGATGAATTGTTGTGGCCATAAATAATAAGAAATAAATTCGATTTCGTAGAAATAAAAATTGTTTCGTTATAAATAAGAATAGAAATTTCTCATCGTTATTTATTAACATTATATTTGAATTTTCAAGAGGTGAGATAAATTATAATTTATTTTATTATTCGTATAGTTCTTCTAATATTCTGATTCAATAAATTTTAATCGAATCTTGGTGGCCTTTCATATTCTAATCTCTGATGTTGTTTCAGTTTCTGAAAATAGATGATAGAGATGATGTTTGATGTATAACTGAAATTATTTGTATAGCAATTATTAAACAACATTCAATGAAAACGATATCAAGTAAAATTTTTGCAAAGAAGAAAATTATACCATTATATACATCATGCATTTTCCCAACTGTTTTTTATGAAAACACTGAAGCGATGATTTCAATGTTTCTCTTCATATTCTATGTAAATATTATCATTCACGTGCTAACTTCTAAGAACAATAATAATTCCTACAGAATAATACTTTCTCCTAATCATCACATTTAATATCTCATATCATTTTTCTTTCACATTCGATTGTATTTCAATTTATTAACATAATTATTTTCATATCATTTTCATCTCAAATTATTCTTATTTCTTTTTTCAGATGTAGATTAATAATAAATTTGGTTAAAAATAAATATATAGAAACAGAAAGTTTAACATCAAAAGCAAAAAAGAGAAAAAAAAGATTGGACTCGAACTAATTGTTGTAAAGAAAAACAACAAAGAAAATTTAGAGAAGCGGGAATATTTGTAAATTGTTCACGAAAATTTCGGTCGCTCGTTAATTAGACGATCCTCCAAACTTTCCTGCGCGAGTTATTATTCATGGACCCGTAAAAAATTAACGCGCATCTCCTGTCGGGCAAGTTTAACGCGCCAAGAAACGAGCGAGCTGAACTAAAACTGCGAAAAACTGCGTTCGAAAGTACGATGGCGCAAAGAAATTTCTAACAACTTCCGTAAGATTAACTAAACGAGACAAAAATGTCTATCATCCTCGCGGAAACGCAATATTAAACCTCGCAATGTATATTTCTTTTATCGTTGACAACACTTAAAATGGAATTTTTCTTTTCATCTTCAATTCCCAATGGAAATGACTTTTAATTCATTTTTATCTCTTCTTCTTTTCGACGTTATGTCGTTTCGAAGATATATTTATATTATAACATTTTACTGTTCCTATTCCGTTGTATTGTTATAACAACAATAACAAGAACAACAACAGACCATTGCAATCACAAATGAAACTTGGATTTTTAATAGAAAAAAAAACGTGAGAAGGTTGCCAAAGTTTTATTAGCAATATCCACTCGAGAAATAAAGGAAATTGTGTTAAATTCGCTTTTTCTTTTATCTCGGGGATATATAAGAACTTAAAAGTCTTCTCTATTCTTAAAACAAAAGTGCAAGGATTACGGGTAAATCCACAACTTAGTGGCGTAACATATTTTTTTTCTATATACCCACGTTTTTCCAACAATCTGTCACTTGTCTGAAGTTTGGAATAGATCAGTGGGATAAAGTGCGAACGATCCCACAAATCCAGAGCAACTAAAGGACGAGGATATCGAACGATTAGAAATTATCCTCTTCCTTATTCACAATGATATCTCGGGAACCAGAAGTCGTATCGAGAAATGAACGAGAAAGCGTTCCATTTTAAAGTTCCAACGATCTTTCATTCGTACGATTAAAAATAAGTATCTCGAAAGTTATATAAGTTCAAAGTTTTTCCAAATTTTTAATTAAGTTTGTTTAAGCCACATTTCTCTTCGACTCGATAAAAAAAACCTGGTATAATTTCAACTCTTTCCCCGATTAATTAACGCCCGATCAACGTTATTATTCTTCTCCACTCGTTCAAACACACATTTCTCTTCTCCTTAAAACATTACGCGCGATTAATGAGCGGGTAGAACGTCTAAAATAAATACACGAGCTTAGTTTCGCGCGTCGAAGCTCACGTTTCTTCCTCTCGTCAACGTCCGCACCCTCGTTCCGTTTGCAAAAATTTTCAAGGGTTTGAAACAGTCGCCTTAACGAGGCTGCTTTTCTTTTCGTTCGCGACTGCAGCCGCTAAACCCTCTGACGAACCTTCTCCCCTCGTTTCGACACAAATTCACGCCGCTTTTTTCTTCCTCTGTGTCCATCACGTGACACTGGACACGATTTTGCGACACTAATACGCGAAACTATCATGGAAAGAACAAACCTTTAAGTTTCATGGTGCCTTTAATTTTTTTATGGCGAGACTTTTAATCGAAATCATTGAGATGAGATCGGATTATCGCGCAGTAAGATAATGGTGTGACATAATGGAAGCCAAAGCTTCGATAAGAATGCGGTTTCAAGTGGCGACTGGGTTGGAAAAATCGATACTTGGAATTCGTAAATTTATTTTTAATGAAAATGTGAGCATTTAACAATTTTGAATATTGAAGAAATAATACAAATATTTGGTTTTTAATTTCAGAAGCTTGGAAAATTTGAAAACTCGCAGTGAAATTTCAATAATTAACGCTGTAATCTTTTAGAAATTTAAAAAATTTAAATCGTTTGAAAAATCGATGAATACGCGCGGGTTCTCTCGCCTTCGAAGAATCTTTACACACGGTTCAGACAACGTTTCAATTAAGGATCGAGGACGATGTTGCGGTTTCACACATTCTGGAGGAGCGGTGGCCGGGGTAATAAGCGAGATTCGACCTCTTGGAGATCCAAGACGGCCTTAATAAACCAAAGACGAGGCTCTCGAGAACACCTTCAAACCCTACTTAAGAGTTGGAGCGGTCGATACTAGTAACTTGACGACCACAGGAGTGATTCTCCTTTCTCGAGGTTAACAAACAATCGAGAAATTGACGCGTTCGTGCGAAGAATGAGTCGTTTGAAGAATGCTTTAGAAAGAGACGTGTCTATAAATTATTAATATAAAAGTTTTATTATTGATGGAATTTTTCATGATTTTGGAACTCGAATCGAAATAATTATAGTTCGAGAAATTTTATGGAGGATAATTGAGAAAAATTGAAGCGAATTAAAATATATAATCGATTCAATCGTTTAAATTATATAATATAGGGAGCAGCGAAGAATTTATTCTTTCCTTTCCTTCTAGACGGAACATCTTATTAAATTCTGAAAGGAATTTACATCTTATTAAATTTTGATGGAAAAAGATTAAGATTTAAAGAAAAATCTTATTAATCTTTTATCTATCCCCTTAATTCCTCTTTGGCTTATGATTAAATAATAATTGAACTTCTTTTAAAAAAAAATGGCAAATACAAAAATAAATACGAACGTATATTTTTTTATAATATATTACATTTTTATACGATAGACTAAAATATGAAATTGTTTAATTTTCTTATTATATATTCTTATGTTATTACAATATCGGATCATTCTCAATTCATACCACATTTCTTAATCAAAAAGAATTATCTAAATTGAATATGATTTTCAGGTCGCGATTTAATATTAAAACTCGTTTTAGAAAATTCTTCTCTGCAAACCAATCAATATCGTAATTTCTTCTTTATAATATCTTCAAAAGACTCGAAACGAATGCGCCGAAATTCGAAATGAACAACGCGCAACAAGTTGCTGCTTACATATGCTTCCCCGGCGTTTCGACAATTTACCATTCGACGGGAAGCGATGTAAATTCCCGATTAAACACTCTCTTAATACTCGACGAAGCTTTTCCAACTAGTCAAACAATTTCCGATTCCCAGAGGCAAGAAAGAACCCGCAAACTAAGCTTGTTCCTCCGCTCTGTTCAGGAAAGAAAACGTCAAAGCGTTTGCTACACTATGCCATCCCCATTAGCATGTTATTCGACAACCCCGTTAACGTTATTTAATTAAAGGAAGATGTCGTTTATTGCTATTTTATTTTCCATTAAATCTTTTGATTATAAATTTATATTTAATGCGATATAAACAAAATTATAATTTCCTCTTGGTGCGAAATTATAATTTATAATTCGTAAGTTTATTTGATTTATT
Organism: Apis mellifera; assembly: GCF_003254395.2. Lineage (NCBI taxonomy): Eukaryota > Metazoa > Arthropoda > Insecta > Hymenoptera > Apidae > Apis > Apis mellifera. Next base: position 4,304,453 of record NC_037651.1, read on the forward strand.
TTTATTTCGATATTATTTCAATTACAACGAAATATTCATTCGTTTATTTATTAAAGGATTAAATTAGAAATGAATTATTAACATTGTATTAAAATTAGCATAATATATAATGATTATTTTGTTCGTATCTTCTGATAGTAAAATATTGAAACAATTCGTAGTTCGTACTACTGAATTTCTTATTGATTTCTTAAGCATCCATCTCCAATATAATTTTATATCGTATGATATAATTTATGATCAATTTTCATATTTCAAGTAATATCTCGTTGCATCGATTATTAAAATTTCTAAAAATCAAATCAATTAACGATTCGATTAATTACTTTGTGCAGAAACAAAATTATATATTCTATCTATATTAGGTAACAAAAATACTCAAAAGTGGGGTACTTTTTATCAGAGTTTACATTTCATCGATTACTTTTAAAGCAATAATAAATTACACAAGTTTAACAGATTTATAAAATAAATTTTCCAATCGAATCTCTCTCGTTCAACTCTCTAAAATTCTCTTCCTCGAAAATCCCCCAACAACAATCCATCATCAATCTTACAAACTATTCCCACAATTCTGGAAAATCACCTCCACAAGAACACGTCAAACAAGAAACACGTGTACAACGTTTCCACAACGTTCGTCCCACAATCACCCAAGATTGAACAAAGTCTCGGCAACAGAATATTCCTCGGAGCCAGGACTCTGACAGCTCAGAGCAACGACACCAGAAGACAAAACTTCGGTCATGCATAATGCATTCGATGGAATCAGCGGCGATTTTCGACCGGCGAATGTAAATCGTCGAAAGAAACGGAATCGTCACCCCGCCCTCCTCAGTGAAATTCCCGTGACCCCATCCCCCTTCCTTTCTCTTCCTCTCTTCCCCCCATTTCCTGAATCGATCGATAGCGAGGCGAAGCAACGATGAAGGCGAGTAAAAAATAGGGGAACGTGGCCCCCTCGAGGTCCTCCGCTCCGTTTCGTTCCCTCCAAGCTTTTTAAACCTCTTCCTACATTATTTTATCTCCCTTTTACCGCCCCCCTGAGGCCTCTTTCTGCTCGACTGCGCATTCCTTTTAGCGATCTCAACTCCTCCTACCATCGTCGTTCCGCGTCGCGGTGGCCGCGATGGGCGACATCCGCTTTCGTTTCACGTTTCTACGGTCGGCCACGCGTCCCCTTAGTGGAAGATTGCGGAATTTTTCGAGAGGAATAGGAATTCCGTTCCCCCGGGGCAGGGAATCGAGCCCCGTGACGATTAGACGAAGATGTGTTTAACATCGGTTTCGAGAGATGAGGTATTTGGAATTTGTTTTCCTTCAGCTTAATTCTTTTTCCGAATACTTTTTTGTAGGCAATATATTATTGTATGGATATCGTATGTCGTATAATAAATTGAAAGTATCGACGATTAATCTTAAAATTTCTTCTAACGAAAAATTTTTTACAACAAGTCTTTCAACAAGTTATTCGATTATTATTCAATTCAAATATATTTTTCAATTCAAAGATTACAAAATTTGTATAGTATAATAGATTATATTTTTATAATATTATTATACATTTATAATATTTTAATAATCGAAAGATTATTTTCTCGAAAACTTGTCTGTTCTAGATCGACTCCTCGTATAAAAATCTTTCTCCATCAGCGTGAAACTTTATGAAGCTTCTTCCGAAACGATTAAAAATTAAAAATATCTTCCCCAACTTGGGTTCCCGAATAACCGACAAAAAATTTCTCCTCGCCTCGTTTGGCAGTTTTTCAAAAACCTCCGTCCAAAGTCATCGGGTTTCCAACTCGCCGGAAGGAAGAGGGAAACTCGACGAGACAAGGGAGTGGAAGAAATTCGTACGAAAAATTTGGCGAAAAATTTCATTCCGACCGAACGATCCCTCGCTATCTACATCCCGATTTCTTTACTTCCTTCCATCGAAAAAAAGGTCTCTTTTCATCCCATGAAAAGAATATTCAATTATGCAGCAACGAATCAACGAGACTTCCGTTTATCGAGCTTCTGATTTCTTCGAAGAAATTTGCGGCCAATTTGAATTAATATTCCGCGGCAAGTGTGTCGTAAATCGCGGTTCTGGATTATTGCATCCCCGTTTGCTGTTCTCGGCCGGAAATTGCGTCTTATTTACTTACTTGAACGGCTTTGTTGAAGGTAAAGAAAATTCGCCGGGAAGGTGAGTCTCTCCCAAGATTGGAACGAAGTCGGATTCGTGGAAGAAATTTCGTGTAATTTTGTTATATGGTGTTTCATCGAATATTGCGGTTACAGTTGGTTGGAATACATTAAACTCCCTAAAAATATTTCAATATTCGATGAATCTGGAAAATAATAGGATTGATAGTGCATCGAATTACGTAGCAATTATTGAAAATGATTATCAGATCTATAAATTATATTTATTAATATATTATACACAAATTATTCTAACTTTTCTTCTATCCTTTTTTTTAAAATGTAGCATTCAATGTTATTATTCATAATGGCAAGTTATCTTCAACGTGAATTTCCTTTCCTGTCGGAAAGGGAAAAAATTTTCACGAAAATCCTCGTCGAAGATATTTCGCGATCGGATCTCGCGATTTCTCGAAAATGGAAAAGTGAAATCACGAAAATAAAGTAGGCGTAGCCAACTTCTTTATTCTCGCGATACTATCGGCGCGCGATACGATGTGAAGTGTAAAACCCGACAGAATGGAAGTCAATTTACGAATACATCTCGAAGAAATAGGTAGTGGAGGATAGATAAGGAAATAAAGAGCGTGTTCTCCCTCCCTTCCACCCTTCTCTCCCCCCCCCCCTCCGTGTCAGAGTGCAAGCGAGGATCGCGGCGGATTACCCTTTCGATTCTTGTGAGCACACCATACCCTTCGTGCACGATATCTTTCCATTTCGCTCCTTTTACGATTTCGACCCTCCACGTGTTTCTTACTTTCTCCTACGCTCGATATCTCGCTTTCGTTCCTGGATAATCCATCGTGCGAGTCGATAGCTGCTGGATCCTGTACGTACAGGATGTCACGGATGTGAAAGGATTGGGGATACGTAAAAAATATAAAATATAGTGTGGAAGTGGGGGTAATATATTTCTCGTATAAAACTTGTACAGTCTATAATGATTGGTAAGTTGTATTATTTACTGTAATATAGAAAGTAGTAAAAATATAAAATATAGTCGAACTGATCATATATTCATTATTTAACAGGTACAAGAAGACGATCGTTGTAGAGTAGAATAGAATAAATTTAATCCGACAAGTAGATTCAGACAATCACGGTTAAACAGAACAGTAGAATAAAATAGCATATCTGTTAAAGAAATAAATCTTAAAACGTGATGTTAAATATGATTATGTTAAATGAGATTCTTCAGAGATGAAAAGAAGAGAGATTTAAGATTAAGTGAAGAGAGTTTTACGTTTTATTTCAATTTAATATTTTAATTCAACCTTAATAACTTCGAAGCGTTATTTAAAAATTATTACACGCGCCATTCGAACGAAATCGAAATTCAAAGAAAAGGAAGGGGCACGCTCTGAGAGGGGAGCATATATTCAAGGGTGTGACGCGGTAATATCGCGTTTGGAAGGGGGAGAGGGGGTCAAATTGATTTCTCCCCGTTGCGGGGGCGGATGAGAAACGTAAGTCAGGGCGAGCAGGCGGAAAGAGAGAGGGAGAGAGGGGAAGGTCTGGATTCAACATTTTAATAAAAGCCACCCGCGGTTTTGTCGCCGCTCGTCGACGATGAACTTTCCAGGCTTGAACCAATGGTCGACCGCACACCAGCCACCCACCCACTCGCCACGAGCCTGGTTACGCCACCTGAACACCACCATCCCTCGTCGAAGGTCGGCAAACTTGCACCCAGTGTTTTTCACGGCCACGTGGATCCCCCTCCCTCCCCCCTCCTTCTTGGCTTCAGTTGAGTAGCATCGGAAGTTGTATTTGTTCGATGGACGATGGAAACTTTAATTAGCATAATTGAATCGATTTCAATCTCTCGATGGTTGTTTGGCTAATTGAAGCTTTTTAAGGTAAATGGATTTTTTTTCTTTTTTTAGATTGAATCGTTTCCATTGTTTGATTTTGATCGAAGGACAAATTTATGTTTAATTAATTAATATTTATCTTTTTAGTGGATCATGGAGAAATATCTAAATTTTAATGATTCTTATAATTTGTTACGTTAACGTTGTTTATGTTAAAATATTCAGGATTCAATTCTCTAATTTTTTTATCAATTTCATTCGAAATTTTCACTTTTTCAGGATCATCTAAGAATAAAAGAATCATAAAATTGTTACAAAACGTTCAATAAAAAGGAATCCTCGAATTTCTATTCTATCTTTCGAAAGACCAAAATCCCCTCGACGATTCGTCACGAATCAAAGATGGTTGTCGGCCATGATCCCGGGTAACCTGTCGAAATTAATATCCGTCTCGCGAAATGTAACTCGTTTCCCTCGTATTTTATTCCTTTTAATTAACCGAGGATTAAAATATCTTATGCGGGTATTACGAAAAGTTCGGGCCACGTTCATTACGACCACTCTTCATCGTTTTAACACGCTAATCCAATATTCTAATCGGCCGACAATAAATCATACGCTACGAACGATGAATTAACGAGGCACACCGACGAATATTAAAGTCCAACGGCGAGGGTTAATAACATTTTATTAATCTGGCCCTTTACATCACCCTTCCACTTCACCCTCTTTTGTTCCACTCTTTTTTTTTTTCCTGTCACCACAGCGACGTATTTCGTTCCGATTATTACTCACGAATGATTAATAAAGACGTACGTATTAAAAAAAAAGATTTTTTTTTAAAGAAAAGATGGATTGCCAAAAAGTTTTTCAATTGGTCGTTTTTATAATTTTTCATAAATCCGGGAGAAAAACTGTGAATGATCGATACGGTGTTTAGCACATAGATCTCTCTTTTGTCTGGCAATTGACTCTCATTATCCAGCCTGGATTATCGAAATTTCGATAATACCCGATCTTTTGTTGTCGGATTTATTTAATGCGCCGATCAACTGCCGTGGATTTCGGGTTAATTTGGCACAAACCGCGTCGGCCAATTCCCCAAGGATTATTATGAATTCGCGTATAATGATTTTACTCGAATTTTAACATTGATGATTCGAAGCAATTATTAGTAAAATTGGCTGTTCGAGTATTAACGAAGAATTTAACGAAGATTAAGCTAAAAATAGATTTTAAAGAAATATTAATGAAGATTTTATTTTCCAAATAGTTTAGAAAAATTCCAATTTTTGATTGAAGATGTTCATCATCTTTCTTCGAATTCAATAACATAAAATTCTGAAAGGTGAAAATTCATCCCTCGCGAAAGATCTCGCGTTAATTATCGATCAAACGCGCAGCATCAATTTCGGCCAATATTTCATCACAGCTTCAAACTCATTATTTCTTGAAACGGTCACCGTCCAACGCTTTTTTCCACGGCGTCGATGATTTTGATTTATCGACACGCTCCTCGATCAGTTGTGCCCGACAACCCCTCTTGGCAACCCCTGCCCGAGAGACGAGACTTTCACGCGGTGGTAAAAAGGAATCCCGATGGGATGTTGCCTTCGTCGTTCCATTTTCCACGTCCGGTGGCCATGATCGTCTGGCGACATCTTTTTTCCAGGCGAAAGATGATACGCCGGAAAAGGAATCGGGTTTGACAGGGTGTCTTCGTGGACACGGTGCAAGGGACGAGAATAAAAGTCTCGAGAAATCGACCAACGCTCGCCCATAGTTTGCTTTCCCCTATCATTTTTGAAACTCTGCCATATTTTCTTGTTTCCTGTTGCGAGGAACATGTTTGCGCAAACTGGTCCGATGAATTCAATTGTTGTTGTGCAGCGGATTATATATAAACGGTTTTTACGAATATTATATTATTTTCTATTTTATGTCGGAAACATACGCGGAAAAATTTGACAAATCGGCTGGAAGTAATAAAAATAATACTGGAAAGAATGAAATATCGATTTTAAGTTACGAGTTCTATGTATGTATATTGAAAGAGTAAGACAAATATAATTTAATTAACGAATTTCTGCATAGATAATCGAACAAGTGGAACAGGACAGTTATATATACGAACAAGTAGTATAGAATAATTGTAATCGAACAAGTGGATTAAAACGCTAGTCAGACCGAGCTATAACATCAAAAATATTATCTTTATAATTTTTCACGCATCTCCTCTTCGTTCTCGTGTTACAAATCGTATCCTAAACATGTGCTGTTTGCAGATCGACGAGTATCATTAACCGGACGAGGACGATTATTCTTCCGCGTCGCACGCGTCGAAGCGGAATCGTCGGCAAGTTTCCCGAAATTTCCGCTCCCAAAGATCCCGCAGCGAAGTTGCAGATGAAACGCAATGAAATTTATGCCGAACGGAATTAGTTTTCTAGGAAGGTTGAACCGCGAAACCGCAACCGCGCTCGTAAATCGTTGGGTCCTGTGTCGCGTGTTATTAGACCGAAAGTTCCCGAGTTAATCACAACTCCTACGTGGCGGGACGCACTTTCAAAAAGAGTTCCACCCCGAGTGGCAGTAACTAATAACGAGACGGGCGTCGTCGTCGCTTCACCGCTTCAACTTAAACAACTTGTCTCTCGTCCCGTTACGTTGTCACGTCTCTTTGTTTCCTAGGTTTGCGTCGTCCCGATAATCGTCACGAATTTCACTTCCAATGTGTACTTTCCTCTTTCTCTTGCGATGAAACGTCACGTGTGAACGTTTTGCAATTCAGATTTCCAAGAATTATTTGTTATCTTTTGAAGCTGGGATAAGGAGATTTGGAAAGAATCTGAATAATATTTTTTTTAATGCATAAGAATAACAGCGGGTATTAAATGAGAACGATATTTTTTCGATCGAAAAAATTTCGAAGAATATAAAAATTATTGAAATAACGAAAGAAGAATAAGGAATTATAGAATTAAGGAAGAGGGGAAATATATATGTGTGTGTATAAAAGAAAATTGCAAAGCCAAGTGTTGTTTTCTTGAACGCTGAAGAAACATCGAGGGCGGATACGTTCCCAGAGGCGTGTTATATTTCACACTGTATCCAGGGACTACATATTCTCGTACGTTCGTAAACGGACGAAAGCATTTTTTCGCCCCTGCCCCAGTAAAATATTCAAGAGCACGAACTTCTCTAATAACACGAAACTCTCGTTTTTACGAGTAACAAGAGAGAGAAAGAGAGAGAGAGAGCCAGGCTGGGCAAGAGGGATTCAGCATTTCTTGGTTGCTTGCTCGACAACGAGCGAAATTACTATTCGTTTAATAAGTAACGCGATTATTCTATTCGTGCGAAGGCCGTAAAATTGTGTTAATTCCTCCTTTTTTTTTTAAATCCTTTTTCAACCTAAGAAAAGAATAATAAATGTTTAGGACGAAGAAAAATTATATTGGTAAATTTGTTATTAAAAAGTAATGAAAGAAAAAATTGTAAATAATTTTGTTTAAATCTTATAGATTTACCACTATGAAGATCTTAATAAATACATGCTAAATGTCTCTACTAAAAAATAGCGAGATCCATAAATGTCTGATAAGGGATGGAAAAATTTACGCGTATTACTTGGCATCGAGGGATGGTTTTGAATATCAAACACGCTAGCTGCTGGATATCTACAACCCCTAGTTTTATCCCATAGTTGTTTGAATATACTGTTTCACGGCCGCCCCTCATCTTCCACAGAACCAGGGCCGCAACCCTAAATCACGATATCTCGACACTAGTATCCAACCGTGACTTCGACATCGAATTCGATTTTTCTTTTGTCCTAAATCAAATGTCCTTTTATTCGAAGTAGGACATTATCTTTCCACTATTTCACTTTTACTCTTTTGGTTTTTAATATTATGCAATTTAATATTCGATCATTTATATTATTTATAATATTTTTATCCATAGGAATAATAGGTTTTTACACAAGAAAGAGATTAATAATTCTTTTATTTCATTTTTAGATACAACTTTTAATTTTTTCAAGGAAATTATTTCTAATTTTAATTCTTAATTAAATGGATTGTAATTAATTAATTAAAAAATTGTCGTTCACATTTTCTGATTTAAGAGGAAAATGTTGGGATTTAAATTACACGAATAAAAATACAAAGAAAATGATCGATCGTTTTTTATCTTAACGTATATAAATAATATAAAAAATTAACTAACAATCGAAAATAGTTTCAATCACTTATGATACAACAATATCAAAGTCGAAAAGGGAATTAAAGCTACGGCGAGTTCAATTCACCATGATTAATTGAAAACTTTGAAAAATCGTCCACAGAGTTCGAACGTTTTTTTTCAATTTTCTCCTTTTGTCCACGCCTTCTGCTCCAATCCTGACATTCTTATAAATGATCTATTTATCTGTCTCCGTCCCTCTATATTGCGTTGCACCGACCACGGACAGATCGTGAAACTTTCGCGGCAAGTTCCCGCCAAGTGAAATAAGAAGATTGAGAAATATGAGGTTAAAATTATTGCCCGAAGGAAATCCAAAGTTTCGTCGCGCCAACTTGTGATTACTCATCATAACTGTAACTACCAATTAAATAACATTCCTTTTTACTTTAAAAATTAATACTCTTTGGAAAGCAAATAAAAGGGAAATCATTACCAATTTTTCCAGGAAACGAACGATTTTAAAATATATCGTCGCGAGTAGAAGAGAAGAGAAGAAAAAAGAATATACCTGTCTCTATCTCTTTATCCTTCTCTCTCTTCTTCCCTCTGGTGTGCAATTACTTCACGTTGTTTAACTTTTCTAAAAGTTTGCTTTGTTTAAAATTGAATTTTACGTTTTATAGAATTAATTTTCTCTTCCCTCCCTCCGTGAAAAGTGAAATATCTTTGTATCATTTTGCTTCGACGATAAATTTCGTGAAAACAAGTTTATCGATTATAATAGATTTTTTTGAAAATCCATTAAAAATTGGAGAAACGTTTCTTTCTGTGAATTCTCTTACGAGTACGTTTAATTCCTATTTTATTCGTCGAAGTAGTTTATAATTCGAATAATTCCTTTCGAGTAACTTTAATGAAAATATAATACATATTTTTATTATGTAAATATTTAAATAAAGTTTAAATTTCAATTTTCATTCGATAAATATATTAATCTTCCATCATTAATATATTTCATACAAGAGAAAAAAGATACTACGTAAATCTAAATATTTTATTCTTCTTTTCCAATTTCTTTCTTCAATACCTTTCATTTTATATTGAAATCATTAATAATTTCTATCTATTAAAATAATATCCAAAAAGACAATGAAATATTCTTCATTTCTATCGATTATATATATTCTTATACATTTTAAGAAAATTATATTCTCCATCACTGATTCATTGAGACCAATTTCAACAAATTCTTTTCCTCCCTCCCCCCTATTATTAAAATTCTCGAATTTTCAACCCCGAAGAGGATGGATAGGAACTTGACTCGACTCAATACGTCAGACAAATAAAAATGGAAAGTTGACAAGCCGCGGGCACGCGGTGGTTCCAGACATTCTGCCTCTGTCACGTTCAATTTGAATAAACTATCCCATCTTCCACCTCCCCCCAGATATAAGATGCCCTAGGCCGCTTCTTCGAACTTTATTCAAATGCGTCCATCTTCGTATCACTCTTTTTTTTTTTATTCTCCCCTTTCTCTCTTACCCCTTTGTCCCAAGAAGTCCTCCGAGCGATGGACTCGATCCGTATGAATATCTTAGAAGCCGCTCATCTCATTTCGTTAGTCCAAACTTTCTAATGGTCGCGTAATCATTCGAGGAGCTCTTTTGCGACCAGGATAGCCTCTGAAGGCCATCGTTTTTATAGAAATTTATACGCAATGGATCTACCTATTCTCTGGTTTGGAACCAGAAGAAGGTAGAAGAATGGTATTGTAATTCGTACAATTTAATTTAGTGACTTTTAATGGCAGTGTTGGTTATTCGTTGGACCAATGCACATCTCTTTATCTTAATCTCTTTCTTTTAACAAAAAAGTAAATAAGTAGAATGCTATGGTCAAATATAACGATAGAATTATTCTTAGAAAGTTGTCATTATAAGAGAGAAAATTTTCCAATACATAATTCCCATTATTCTTTCTCCATTTCTAAACTTATTCATTTTCTCGAATTAAACAGAAGAAGAGAAATCGGAATTAAGAATCCATCCTTTATTCGAACGTAACACATTCTCGATTGAAAATGATTTCACGATAGAATCTCTCTTCTATTTATCCTGGTCAGTCTTTCAATTTGTCTATCGATCCAGCTTCGGACGTCTCCTTTCTAGTATCCGTTCCTAGGATACGTTCACTGCACTTTTCGGGGTTCAAGGGTGACCAAGTCTCGCTCCGAAGCGGATCTTTGCGAAACTGCTAACTTCCACGCGAATTTCTTGGCCGCCACGATCGAGTGACTCGTCTTGCGGACGAGTTTCCGGCGAACTGAACATCGTCAAGGCTGTTAGTCTTGCTTCATGAACCTCTGCTCGACCTTGATCCTCGTTTCCACTCATTTCTATCCCCTACCTTAATCCCCGTTACTTCAATCATTATTCACTCTAAAATATCCTTTCAAGAATTTCACGAATTTCTTTCAATTCTCTCAGAAAGAAATGAATGATTCAGTTTTTTGAATACCATTTTATTTCGTCTTTTGAATACCATTTTATATAGGCAAAGATCGTTCGAAAAAGAAAGATTCGCCTATCAAAATTCGTTTCGTCGTTAATTTTCATCGTTCGTGGAAAACAAGGTGGATTGGTTATATATATAATCGATTGGTATTATATATATAATCGTCGACACGCGAAATTAAAATAGTTGAAATATCCCAAGGATGTGGAAGCCGCAAGCATCGTTTGAGAGTAACGATATATCGGGGACGGGAATTTTTGGGAATTACGGAAAACGAGGGGGAGCGATTTCAATTAAAATTCTGCACGCGAATGCAATATCGCGGGGAGAGGGAGGGAGGGGAGAGGGATAGGGATCGTGATTATGAAAGTAATCGTGTCATGGAGACGCCGCGGTCGAAATTGCTGGAGGAGCACATTGGACGTGGCCACCGACCAATTGCGTTCGTTAAAATCCTGACGTTCATTAAACCGCCATAGATGTTTGGTTAATTTGCAGCCTCGCGTTTCCGTTGCAAATTATCCAATCTCGGCCCGATTACATTTAATCCCCCCCTCCCTCCACGACGAATTTTCCGCGATTCATTACACCGTATCGTGGAAATCGGATAAATTTTCATTAAGGAGTTGAACAGCGTGTTTATTGCATCGATCATTTAATCAATTAAGTTGGTTTTTGTCGGTTTTCATTCCACCGTTTCTGCTTGTTCTCGATTGATATTCGATTGTTATCGTTGTAATTAGTTTCGAAAATTTTACGTGCTCAGTTTTTTTATTCCTTCTTTTTTTTAGGAGGGGAAGATAGGAATAGTGATTTAGCTGAGTATTTAAATTTTAACACTGATGTATAAAATTATATTCTGATATCAAGTTATAATATAATATTTGATATTACATATATGTTAAAAAAACATATAAATATTTAACAACTTTAAAATATACGACATATATATATATTATACGTAAAATAAATATTTTAATTTGTTGTAAAAACATTCGTTCGAAACAGATATTACAACATTCACGGCATAACGAAAATTAACAACGATAGTTATTAAACACGAAAAAGAAAAAAAGAAGAAAGTGTCTCTAAAATATCGTTAAAATCACAATATCGAAAGCCCCAGGAGGGATTAAACAAACGTTATAACCGATCATAATTCAACATTGTTTGACCGTAAAATACACGAGTCCCGACACAGGAAAAATTAAACGCGGCAAACTGCATCAGGTGTCAGGGGTAACGGCATTTCCCTCGGATTTACACAATTTCCAACGGGTGGAAATAAAATAAAAGGGATCGATAATTCGGGACCCGGTTGGCGGCCGCGTTAAAAGGAGTGCAAATCGCTCCGGGAGAGATTTCTCGCCATGGCTTGTCCCCGTTCACGAAATAACAGGGGAGGAGGGGGAGAGGGGGAGGGGTTGAAAAGCGGGCGGGTCGCATCCGTGTAATGAAATATCGAAACCTTCGTCAAATATTGACGCGGTCGAAATAAAGCTTGCGATTCACTCGTTTGACAGGATTCATTGTGACGTTCGTCCCTTGAAAAATCTGGCGCCGGATGCATTCAATCGTTGGCGCACACTGGATGGTGGAAGGGGATGAAGTAATCCCGAAATATAGCCTCGAAACTTTTCCCTACTTGAATTCGATTAATATTTCGTCCATTTTCGATCGCTTTGCTACACGATCGATTTTTATTGCTCCTTCGTTTCTTTCTTCTTTTTTTTTTTTTTTGAGCTTCGATTATTCTGGCTCGAGAGAAAGAGAAAAGAGAGAGGTTTTTTTATTTTTGCAGGTGAAAATCTGGATATTTCTTTTTGGGTTGGATTATAATCGATTTGGTTTTTGTAAATATTTTCTGTGTAGTCGGATATGATTTATTTTGGTGCACGCTCGGTTGACAGAGGCTGGAAATGGAATCCTCCTGATTCGTTTCATCAATCATGGAGAAGATTGGCGGAGAAATTTTTTGACCAATTTTTTTCCCCATTTTATACATTTTTCTTTTTTTTTCTTTTTCCTTTTTTTTTTCTTTTTTAAAGAAGGGATTAATTTGGTTTTTATTTGAGAATAGATTTGGAACTTGATTGGATTATAGATTGATTGATATATTTAATTGTCAAAAATATCTTCAGTTAAATAATTTAATTGCAATTTGAATTAGTAAAGAGATTTAATGGAATATTTGGAATTAATACGTAATAAATATTAATATAACCATTGACCAAAAGTTTAAAATCACTAATATATTCCAAGAATTTGGAAACTTAACCAAAAATTAAATTAGAATTCTCTTTAAAATATTCTTTCTTTCCATGAAGAATCCATATACTTAACAAAGTCAACAAAAGATTCGATAATTGTAATAATTATTCTGTAGAATGATTCTATGTAAAAAAAAAAAAAATATTAAATTTTCCTAAAATTCTACAAAATTACAAAAAGAATCAAAATTTTATTTCTATACATTTCAAATATTGCTGTCAATGTAAAATTGATATTGTTTTTCGTGGAAATAAAGATGATTAATAATTTTACATTCGATTTAGAATGACTTCCTCGAAATAAAATGGGGAATGGCTTAGTCCATTTTAATGGGATCGAGATGAAAATTAATTAAACGAATGTTGGCAGCTGCTCGACAACTATAAACTATTAATACGCTTTTCGGCCCCTGGCGGCAATGAAAATTGCCAATACGATATATTAAAATTACTTTTCCGGACAGTAACTACATTCATTAACAGTAATATGAAAACATCGGAATTCATTCGAGCGAAAAGTTTGTTCCTGTTCCATATATCGACCATATTCTTCTTTTCTCTCTCTCTTTATTTTTTTCCATTCAACTTTCGAACAAAAGATAATATTGATCTACTTTTAATCTTAAACATTTTAAACAATGTGAATAATTATTTCCGAAAGCACTATTGATCGTATTATTATGTAATATAATTTTCTGAATAATATAATAACATGCTAAATTGTAGTGATATTACATTATCTTCTATTGTGATATATAATTAACAGAATAATCAATTGACATATATTTTACCTTACTACGTAATCGTGTAATTATTATCAATAATATTTCTATTTTGTATAATAAATTTTTCTATATAACTGTAACTTTCGATATTCTTTTTAAATGTAAAATATTTGATTCACTCGTATCACTTTTCACTCGCATCCTTTACGTTTCATTAAATTCACGCAATTCCTACATTTCTCTTTCACGTCTCATTAAACTCACGTCTCATTAGAGAGGGGAAAAATAGAAATTTTCACTACAAAGTAAAAATTTTCAGAAAAAAAAATACATTCTTTAGAAAAAATTGTGTGGTAGTTCCTTCAGAAAGCTTACTCGTTATATTATACGGTAAAATCACGAGGGATGAAGGAACTCGAAAATACGATTTAAAGACACGAAATTTAATTCGCAACAAGTGGCACAATTTAACAAAACAGTAAGAGATATACGGATTAATTTTTCAGCCTCGAATAACTTTCTTAAAAAAATAAAAAAAAAAAAGAAAGGAAGGAAGAAAAGAATATATGGAAAAGAAAGACATAAAAACCTATCTATTTATAGAGGTGTAAATAAGAGAGAAATAAAAAAGAGTATATAGTAGACACTCTTTATCAAAAAATTCGAGAAGAATTTTTTACGTAATACGAACGAATGAAATTCACGCAGGACAAAAGAATACATTCTACGTTGACTTTTCGAATAATTTCTCCATTTCCATTAAAATTACCATATATTTATTTTTTTTTTGTTTTGTTCCTTCCGCTCGAAAGGAACAGAGTGAAAATTTTCAGGTTGAATCTTCAAACAAAAAAAATCTCAAACGAATTTAATTAATGAAATCACGAATCGAGATATATTTTTTTTTATCGTATAAAATTGCATGATTTTGCTCTTCATATTTGCGATCACATTTTCATACGGAAAGAAAAAAAATTTTTCTCCTCGTGTTAAGTGAATCGCATTATACAAGACCTCCGAGCAATTTCATTTACGTTTCATTTGTGTTAATTAAAGCAACATGCAGGGTGTATGATGGTCGCAAACGTTGTTTTTAATTTCATATCAGAGGGGAAAGTGGCTAGCAGATGGTATCGTTGCTTCAGATGTTAAACTGTTTAATTATTCTTTAATCTAGTTTCACAGGATGTAACAGCCAAGTAAACGGAGGAAAAAATTGTTCTTGTTGGAGGTATAAACATCAAGTTGCGTTAGAGCAACGATATAAAGAAAATGAAGATGGCGATTAAAAAGAGAAGAGAACGAAGAGAAGAAATAATGGCGACCGGAGTTGTGGTGTAGAATGGTTTGAAGAAATTTGAATATACAATGAATCCATGATTAATTCATAAAATTATGATTTTATCTCATACAATGAAAATAGAAATTTACCACCCATCATTAATTTTTAACTTTCTCATTTTATTTTAATCGAATTCATCCTTGCAATTTTCTCAATTATAATTCTTCCAATTTCCCATTTTCTAATTTTCCTTCACAATTTTAATTATTAATTTTTCCCTTTTCCCAAACTTTTCATTCCTCCAATTTCTTTCTAATTCTTGCACGTTTTTTTTTTATCAAAATATATTTTCACCAACTACATACTAAATAAAAAAAACTCATTACACATTTCGAATTCTATATTATAATCGATAGCAATTGTGTAGAATCGATAGGAAGATCGATAGTTGGACAAACTTTGAATTGCGTTTTTACATAAAATCGATCAATCATCATTTCTCGAATTTCATCCCCCTCTGTCCTCCCCCTCTCCCCAATCCCGAGAGAAAATTTCACGCCAAGCGATAATTCCTGGGCGTTAATTATTAGCATTAATTAGCAGAGCGCGTACTCTGTTTGTCCCGCAGGCACATTAAATTTGCACTTCATTAGCGCAGTTACATATTAATTCGGAAACTTCGGTACAAACCGGGCCTCGGTATAATTTTCATAAATCAGAGATGCACTCTTAACTGGATCGGAAACAATTCTCGCTGCTCCACTTCTCCGGTTACCGGTAACCAGAACACCACCGATTCCAGATGTTTCAAACCGCCCCTTCCCCCCTCCCCCTCCTTCCAAAGAGCGATTTAGCTTTCGACTCCGTTACGATTTCCGTTCGAATTCCACTTTAACTTTAATTCCCAATTCAGCTTCTCAATTGCGGCCACGATTAACACAATCCTCCTATTGCTCCTTATTAATTTTATCGACGTGTGATGTAAGGGAAATATCGGGATTAATTTTCTAATTTATTTGGAAATTCGTTTCGTAGCTTTATATTTTTTTAGAATTTTATGCTTATGAGTTGTTTTAGCGAGTTTGTTCGAAATTTTAGTGTGTATATTTTTATTTTTTTTCCTTTTTTTTGGTTTAAAATTATTCTAATTAATTATATAAAGTATATGTTTACTTTACTTTGATAAATATATGGAAGGAAAATAAGGTTGGGTATAAGGAATAATAATAACAACAAAATTTGAATATTTTACAATTTATTGCGAATAAATTGATACAATTTTTACAATACGATTTTTTTTATATATATTTTGATTTAATAAATTTTATGATTCGCAATGAATATATGAATAAAGAGTAAGGAGCGCAGTAGTTTAAGTCGATGCTTAGTCAGTCAGCTGTAAATCTCAAGCTGCAAAAAACAGTTTTAATTATTCTGTTATGTAACAATTTATTTAATTCTTATAATTTATAATAAAAAAATTGTATCTCGAGAAATTTTATCGTAAAAAATAATTTAAATTAATCTCGAATTAAATGAAAGAAACAATCGCCAAGTATAATTAATATTTGATCCATAATAATTGTAACTAATTTAATTTCCATTCTATCTCCGTTTCTTCCCGATACATTCCTTGCTAATTATTTCTCTCCGCGTTATTAAATTAAACTTTGTACGATTAATCATTCATTATAATACTTTTCTATAATCCAATAAACTTTTATCGATCATCATTTTTTCCACACACAGTCGCTCCAACCATTTTAATCTCTCAAAAAGGAAGAGTTAGTTACAATCAATTCTCTCTTATAACAATTTCCTATAATTCTTCCCCACAGATTATTCCAATCTCCTCAAAAAAAAAAAAGAAGAAAGATTCAAAGCCATAAAAAAAAAAAAACGAATAACGATTCAATTACTAATCAAACTTCGTTGTATCAATTTTCTACGATTCTTCCATCATTTCTATCTTTTCGAAAAAAAAAAAAAGAAATTCTCAAAAACGAACTCGAAGTCATCATCGATCATTCGTTCATTCGAGCAACGTCACTTAAGAATGGACGATAATTCGGGATCAAACGGGTCTCTGCCCTTCTCCATAGGGATGCGTATTCGTCGTGATTAACATCGGACGTAAAACGAGCCTGCTTCACAGTCGAACAATGCCGCGTGAATTAATGAGGGCACCAGAACGAAGGCTGTCACTCAACGGTGCGGAACTATGATCTCCTATTGGCAAGGGAGAACTCGGTTGCGACATGCTTGTTCAATGAGATCCCGGTGAGCACGGCTCATTTCACAGATACTCATTGACAATCGAATACTTAGCCCGCGATGAATTACGATCACGTATTGCTGTCACTTTGATGGAGATGTAATGGATATGAAAGGACTAGGAAAGTTGTAGAGAATGTTCTGTGTGCAAATTGTTGGTATTCTTTGTGTCGTTTAAATATTGGATTGATTGCGCGTTCAAATCGAGATGAATATTAAGGAATATTTTGAAAGTGAGGATTTTTCAGATTTAGATTTGTTTTTTCTCTTCCATTTCTCCTTGATATTTCGTTTGCACAGGGTGTGATATTTAAATAATAATTATTATTTGACATGTTTGATTGATTGGTGAAAAAACTCAGATATTATCAAATATCATAGATATAGTTAGCTGAAGAATTTCATATCATCGATTCTAATCAATACACATAATTTGAGATTTTTAGAATCATTTGATCTTCTACGTATATAGATATATACTTCATGAATTAAAAATAGTAACATTTATATAATTAATCCAATAAATAAGAATTAATTAAACAATTTAATATTTCTACAAGATTATTTTATATTTTAAATTTCATATAGATATGATTAATAATGAGTTCTAAATAGAAATAATATATTTAAAAAATTCTTTGGGAAAATGTACTAAAAGATTTAAAGGTGAGAAATAGATGTTGAAAGTGTGTCAAAATAAAATGTCTAAATGTTCATGAATTCTGGGCAACCCTTTTTCTAAGAATCTAGGTCTTTCCTCTTCAACAGCCAGCTGTTCTTCCGAGTCAAGGAGTATAACGTCGAGTGTGTCGTCAAGAAGTGCATTTGACGTAATAATAACGACGTCGTTAGGCGAAACTTCCTCCTCTTACGTGGCTTTCTTACCATTTGAGTAGTCAGTTTTTCTTCAAGCATTCGCAGTACCAATAACCTCGTGATCTCGATTTCATCATCATATTCACGATTGAAAACGATCGTTCATTAATTAAAACGAATGAATCGAATGAAAATAGTTTTCACGAATTCTGAAATTTTGAATCAATATATATTTTATAAATTCAATCCAAAAATATTACGCAATCGAAGAGACGAGTAATGTACTCAGAATGAAATTCTGTTAACAATAATAAAATATATTGATATCGAAGAAAAAAAAGACCATCTAACTGCGATTCACCCTTCTTCCAAAATTCCCATCTCGAGCCAAGCATATCGACATGAAGCGAAAGAAATCGATTTGTGATCCGTGAAAGCACGAGGTAACATGATTTATCCGACACCTCGAGCGTATCCTAATTTATCAGAGGCTCGCAGGAATTAATTCGAGATAGGATCACGGGTATCGACGGATAGATTCGTATGACGGGTCTTGGATGGCACTGCGCATTGGTCCACACAACCCTCTGTAATTTGTATTCAGCCGCGGTGAGCAACGCTGACGATGGTAGTAATAGCACACCACGGTTGCTCAAAGATGGCCTAGATAACATTCCACCCCCTGTTGAACTGTCGTTTCACCGCGGCGTGCAATTCACCGATTCGTGCAATCTGGAAGTCGCATCGAAACTTTTTATTTCTTTAAGCGAATGGCGCAAATCTAATAAGAGATTTCTACGGTTCGAAGATTACTGGTTCGATCGAAACTATATAACGTAAGAAATAAGAAGATCGAAATAAATAATGACAAGAATGAATACTCTCTTCGTTTAAAATTTCTAAAGGTAACAATTTAACTTAATTTACTTATATATTGTCCATAAACGTATGTTACTCAATATATTTTTATGTTTTAGAAAAAAACAGACAACATAAAATGCAAATAATTGTAAAAGGTAAGTAAATAAATCAAAGGTAAGTAACACCAATAATATAATAAAAATAATAACCATTAGTCTTAAGTAAAATGATGAAAAAAAAACTTTTAGCAAACGTGCCAAATAAAAAGGTAAGTAAAGGAAAGGTAAGTATGGAAAGGTAAGTACATAAAAGGTAAGTATTAACAAATCAGTATTACTAATAATATTTCATTAATTTTTCAGATGCCACCTCCTATAGAGTCATATTCTCCTAATAAAAAGTCGAAATTTTAGCCAGAATTTGCCTTAGGAAAAATCTTTCTAAAAATCTTCTGTGTCACCTCCTATAGACTTATATTCTCCTAATAAAAAGTCGAAATTTTAGCCAGAACTTGCCTTAGGAACAATCTTTCTAAAAATCTTCTGTGCCACCTCCTATAGACTTATATTCTCCTAATAAAAAGTCAAAATTTTAGCCAGAATTTGCCTTAGGAACAATCTTTCTAAAAATCTTCTGTGCCACCTCCCATAGACTTATATTCTCCTAATAAAAAGTCGAAATTTTAGCCAGAATTTTGCCTTAGGAACAATCTTTCTAAAAATCTTCTGTGCCACCTCCTATAGACTTATATTCTCCTAATAAAAAGTCGAAATTTTAGCCAGAATTTGCCTTAGGAACAATCTTTCTAAAAATCTTCTGTGCCACCTCCTATAGACTTATATTCTCCTAATAAAAAGTCGAAATTTTAGCCAGAATTTGCCTTAGGAACAATCTTTCTAAAAATCTTCTGTGCCACCTCCCATAGACTTATATTCTCCTAATAAAAAGTCGAAATTTTAGCCAGAACTTGCCTTAGGAACAGTCTATCTAAAAATCTTCTGTGCCACCTCCTATAGACTTATATTCTCCTAATAAAAAGTCGAAATTTTAGCCAGAATTTGCCTTAGGAACAATCTTTCTAAAAATCTTCTGTGCCACCTCCTATAGACTTATATTCTCCTAATCAAAAGTCGAAATTTTAGCCAGAATTTGCCTTAGGAACAATCTTTCTAAAAATCTTCTGTGCCACCTCCTATAGACTTATATTCTCCTAATAAAAAGTCGAAATTTTAGCCAGAATTTTGCCTTAGGAACAATCTTTCTAAAAATCTTCTGTGCCACCTCCTATAGACTTATATTCTCCTAATAAAAAGTCGAAATTTTAGCCAGAATTTGCCTTAGGAACAATCTTTCTAAAAATCTTCTGTGCCACCTCCTATAGACTTATATTCTCCTAATAAAAAGTCGAAATTTTAGCCAGAATTTGCCTTAGGAACAATCTTTCTAAAATCTTCTGTGCCACCTCCTATAGACTTATATTCTCCTAATCAAAAGTCGAAATTTTAGCCAGAATTTGCCTTAGGAACAATCTTTCTAAAAATCTTCTGTGCCACCTCCTATAGATTTATATTCTCCTAATCAAAAGTCGAAATTTTAGCCAGAATTTGCCTTAGGAACAATCTTTCTAAAAATCTTCTGTGCCACCTCCTATAGACTTATATTCTCCTAATAAAAAGTCGAAATTTTAGCCAGAATTTGCCTTAGGAACAATCTTTCTAAAAATCTTCTGTGCCACCTCCTATAGACTTATATTCTCCTAATAAAAAGTCGAAATTTTAGCCAGAACTTGCCTTAGGAACAATCTTTCTAAAAATCTTCTGTGCCACCTCCTATAGACTTATATTCTCCTAATAAAAAGTCAAAATTTTAGCCAGAATTTGCCTTAGGAACAATCTTTCTAAAAATCTTCTGTGCCACCTCCCATAGACTTATATTCTCCTAATAGAAAGTCGAAATTTTAGCCAGAATTTTGCCTTAGGAACAATCTTTCTAAAAATCTTCTGTGCCACCTCCTATAGACTTATATTCTCCTAATAAAAAGTCGAAATTTTAGCCAGAATTTGCCTTAGGAACAATCTTTCTAAAAATCTTCTGTGCCACCTCCTATAGACTTATATTCTCCTAATAAAAAGTCGAAATTTTAGCCAGAATTTGCCTTAGGAACAATCTTTCTAAAAATCTTCTGTGCCACCTCCCATAGACTTATATTCTCCTAATAAAAAGTCGAAATTTTAGCCAGAATTTGCCTTAGGAACAGTCTTTCTAAAAATCTTCTGTGCCACCTCCTATAGACTTATATTCTCCTAATAAAAAGTCGAAATTTTAGCCAGAATTTGCCTTAGGAACAATCTTTCTAAAAATCTTCTGTGCCACCTCCTATAGACTTATATTCTCCTAATAAAAAGTCGAAATTTTAGCCAGAATTTGCCTTAGGAAAAATCTTTCTAAAAATCTTCTGTGCCACCTCCTATAGACTTATATTCTCCTAATAAAAAGTCGAAATTTTAGCCAGAACTTGCCTTAGGAACAATCTTTCTAAAAATCTTCTGTGCCACCTCCTATAGACTTATATTCTCCTAATAAAAAGTCAAAATTTTAGCCAGAATTTGCCTTAGGAACAATCTTTCTAAAAATCTTCTGTGCCACCTCCATAGACTTATATTCTCCTAATAAAAGTCGAAATTTTAGCCAGAATTTTGCCTTAGGAACAATCTTTCTAAAATCTTCTGTGCCACCTCCTATAGACTTATATTCTCCTAATAAAAAGTCGAAATTTTAGCCAGAATTTGCCTTAGGAACAATCTTTCTAAAAATCTTCTGTGCCACCTCCTATAGACTTATATTCTCCTAATAAAAAGTCGAAATTTTAGCCAGAATTTGCCTTAGGAACAATCTTTCTAAAAATCTTCTGTGCCACCTCCTATAGACTTATATTCTCCTAATAAAAAGTCGAAATTTTAGCCAGAACTTGCCTTAGGAACAGTCTTTCTAAAAATCTTCTGTGCCACCTCCTATAGACTTATATTCTCCTAATAAAAAGTCGAAATTTTAGCCAGAATTTGCCTTAGGAACAATCTTTCTAAAAATCTTCTGTGCCACCTCCTATAGACTTATATTCTCCTAATAAAAGTCGAAATTTTAGCCAGAATTTGCCTTAGGAACAATCTTTCTAAAAATCTTCTGTGCCACCTCCTATAGACTTATATTCTCCTAATAAAAAGTCGAAATTTTAGCCAGAATTTGCCTTAGGAACAACCTTTCTAAAAATCTTCTGTGCCACCTCCTATAGACTTATATTCGCCTAATAAAAAGTCGAAATTTTAGCCAGAACTTGCCTTAGGAACAGTCTTTCTAAAAATCTTCTGTGCCACCTCCTATAGACTTATATTCTCCTAATAAAAAGTCGAAATTTTAGCCAGAATTTGCCTTAGGAACAATCTTTCTAAAATCTTCTGTGCCACCTCCTATAGACTTATATTCTCCTAATAAAAGTCGAAATTTTAGCCAGAATTGCCTAGGAACATCTTTTCTAAAATCTTCTGTGCCACCTCCTATAGACTTATATTCTCCTAATAAAAAGTCGAAATTTAGCCAGAATTTGCCTTAGGAACAATCTTTCTAAAAATCTTCTGTGCCACCTCCTATAGACTTATATTCTCCTAATCAAAAGTCGAAATTTTAGCCAGAATTTGCCTTAGGAACAATCTTTCTAAAAATCTTCTGTGCCACCTCCTATAGACTTATATTCTCCTAATAAAAAGTCGAAATTTTAGCCAGAATTTGCCTTAGGAACAATCTTTCTAAAAATCTTCTGTGCCACCTCCTATAGTTATATTCTCCTAATAAAAAGTCGAAATTTTAGCCAGAATTTGCCTTAGGAACATCTTTCTAAAAATCTTCTGTGCCACCTCCTATAGACTTATATTCTCCTAATCAAAAGTCGAAATTTTAGCCAGAACTTGCCTTAGGAACAGTCTTTCTAAAAATCTTCTGTGCCACCTCCTATAGACTTATATTCTCCTAATAAAAAGTCGAAATTTTAGCCAGAATTGCCTTAGGAACAATCTTTCTAAAAATCTTCTGTGCCACCTCCTATAGACTTATATTCTCCTAATAAAAGTCGAAATTTTAGCCAGAATTGCCTTAGGAACATCTTTCTAAAAATCTTCTGTGCCACCTCCTATAGACTTATATTCTCCTAATAAAAGTCGAAATTTTAGCCAGAATTGCCTTAGGAACATCTTTCTAAAATCTTCTGTGCCACCTCCTATAGACTTATATTCTCCTAATAAAAGTCGAAATTTTAGCCAGAATTGCCTTAGGAACAATCTTTCTAAAAATCTTCTGTGCCACCTCCTATAGACTTATATTCTCCTAATAAAAGTCGAAATTTTAGCCAGAATTGCTTAGAACATCTTTCTAAAAATCCTGTGCCACCTCCTATGACTTATATTCTCCTAATAAAAGTCGAAATTTTAGCAGAAATTGCTTAAAACTTCTAAAAATCCTGTGCCACCTCCTATAGACTTATATTCTCCTAATAAAAGTCGAAATTTTAGCCAGAATTTGCCTTAGGAACAATCTTTCTAAAAATCTTCTGTGCCACCTCCTATAGACTTATATTCTCCTAATAAAAAGTCGAAATTTTAGCCAGAATTTGCCTTAGGAACAATCTTTCTAAAAATCTTCTGTGCCACCTCCTATAGACTTATATTCTCCTAATAAAAAGTCGAAATTTTAGCCAGAATTGCCTTAGAACAATCTTTCTAAAAATCTTCTGTGCCACCTCCTATAGACTTATATTCTCCTAATGAAAAGTCGAAATTTTAGCCAGAATTTGCCTTAGGAACACTCTTTCTAAAAATGCTTCCGTGTGCCACCTCCTATAGACTTATATTCTCCTAATAAAAGTCGAAATTTTAGCCAGAATTGCCTTAGGAACATCTTTCTAAAAATCTTCTGTGCCACCTCCTATAGACTTATATTCTCCTAATAAAAGTCGAAATTTTAGCCAGAATTGCCTTAGGAACAATCTTTCTAAAAATCTTCTGTGCCACCTCCTATAGACTTATATTCTCCTAATAAAAAGTCGAAATTTTAGCCAGAATTGCCTTAGGAACAATCTTTCTAAAAATCTTCTGTGCCACCTCCTATAGACTTATATTCTCCTAATAAAAGTCGAAATTTTAGCCAGAACTTGCCTTAGGAACATCTTTCTAAAAATCTTCTGTGCCACCTCCTATAGACTTATATTCTCCTAATAAAAAGTCGAAATTTTAGCCAGAATTTGCCTTAGGAACAATCTTTCTAAAAATCTTCTGTGCCACCTCCTATAGACTTATATTCTCCTAATAAAAAGTCGAAATTTAGCCAGAACTTGCCTTAGGAACAATCTTTCTAAAAATCTTCTGTGCCACCTCCATAGACTTATATTCTCCTAATAAAAGTCGAAATTTTAGCCAGAATTGCCTTAGGAACAATCTTTCTAAAAATCTTCTGTGCCACCTCCTATAGACTTATATTCTCCTAATAAAAGTCGAAATTTTAGCCAGAATTTGCCTTAGGAACAATCTTTCTAAAATCTTCTGTGCCACCTCCTATAGACTTATATTCTCCTAATAAAAGTCGAAATTTTAGCCAGAATTGCCTTAGGAACAATCTTTCTAAAAATCTTCTGTGCCACCTCCTATAGACTTATATTCTCCTAATAAAAAGTCGAAATTTTAGCCAGAATTTGCCTTAGGAACAATCTTTCTAAAAATCTTCTGTGCCACCTCCTATAGACTTATATTCTCCTAATAAAAGTCGAAATTTTAGCCAGAACTTGCCTTAGGAACATCTTTCTAAAAATCTTCTGTGCCACCTCCTATAGACTTATATTCTCCTAATAAAAAGTCGAAATTTTAGCCAGAATTTGCCTTAGGAACAATCTTTCTAAAAATCTTCTGTGCCACCTCCTATAGACTTATATTCTCCTAATAAAAGTCGAAATTTTAGCCAGAATTTGCCTTAGGAACAATCTTTCTAAAAATCTTCTGTGCCACCTCCTATAGACTTATATTCTCCTAATAAAAGTCGAAATTTTAGCCAGAACTTGCCTTAGGAACAATCTTTCTAAAAATCTTCTGTGCCACCTCCTATAGACTTATATTCTCCTAATAAAAAGTCGAAATTTTAGCCAGAATTTGCCTTAGGAACAATCTTTCTAAAAATCTTCTGTGCCACCTCCTATAGACTTATATTCTCCTAATAAAAGTCGAAATTTTAGCCAGAATGCCTTAGGAAATCTTTCTAAAAATCTTCTGTGCCACCTCCTATAGACTTATATTCTCCTAATAAAAGTCGAAATTTTAGCCAGAATTGCCTTAGGACAATCTTTCTAAAAATCTTCTGTGCCACCTCCTATAGACTTATATTCTCCTAATAAAAGTCGAAATTTTAGCCAGAATTGCCTTAGGAACAATCTTTCTAAAAATCTTCTGTGCACCTCCTATAGACTTATATTCTCCTAATAAAAGTCGAAATTTTAGCCAGAATTGCCTTAGGAACAATCTTTCTAAAAATCTTCTGTGCCACCTCCTATAGACTTATATTCTCCTAATAAAAAGTCGAAATTTTAGCCAGAATTTGCCTTAGGAACAATCTTTCTAAAAATCTTCTGTGCCACCTCCTATAGACTTATATTCTCCTAATAAAAAGTCGAAATTTTAGCCAGAACTTGCCTTAGGAACATCTTTCTAAAAATCTTCTGTGCCACTCCTATAGACTTATATTCTCCTAATAAAAAGTCGAAATTTTAGCCAGAATTTGCCTTAGGAACAATCTTTCTAAAAATCTTCTGTGCCACCTCCTATAGACTTATATTCTCCTAATAAAAGTCGAAATTTTAGCCAGAATTTGCCTTAGGAACAATCTTTCTAAAAATCTTCTGTGCCACCTCCTATAGACTTATATTCTCCTAATAAAAAGTCGAAATTTTAGCCAGAATTTGCCTTAGGAACAATCTTTCTAAAATCTTCTGTGCCACCTCCTATAGACTTATATTCTCCTAATAAAAAGTCGAAATTTTAGCCAGAATTTGCCTTAGGAACAATCTTTCTAAAAATCTTCTGTGCCACCTCCTATAGACTTATATTCTCCTAATAAAAAGTCGAAATTTTAGCCAGAATTGCCTTAGGAACAGTCTTTCTAAAAATCTTCTGTGCCACCTCCTATAGACTTATATTCTCCTAATAAAAAGTCGAAATTTTAGCCAGAATTTGCCTTAGGAACATCTTTCTAAAAATCTTCTGTGCCACCTCCTATAGACTTATATTCTCCTAATAAAAGTCGAAATTTTAGCCAGAATTGCCTTAGGAACAGTCTTTCTAAAAATCTTCTGTGCCACCTCCTATAGACTTATATTCTCCTAATAAAAAGTCGAAATTTTAGCCAGAATTTGCCTTAGGAACAATCTTTCTAAAAATCTTCTGTGCCACCTCCTATAGACTTATATTCTCCTAATAAAAAGTCGAAATTTTAGCCAGAATTGCCTTAGGAACATCTTTCTAAAAATCTTCTGTGCCACCTCCTATAGACTTATATTCTCCTAATAAAAAGTCGAAATTTTAGCCAGAATTTGCCTTAGGAACAATCTTTCTAAAAATCTTCTGTGCCACCTCCTATAGACTTATATTCTCCTAATCAAAAGTCGAAATTTTAGCCAGAATTTGCCTTAGGAACAATCTTTCTAAAAATCTTCTGTGCCACCTCCTATAGACTTATATTCTCCTAATAAAAAGTCGAAATTTTAGCCAGAATTTGCCTTAGGAACAATCTTTCTAAAAATCTTCTGTGCCACCTCCTATAGACTTATATTCTCCTAATCAAAAGTCGAAATTTTAGCCAGAATTTGCCTTAGGAACAATCTTTCTAAAAATCTTCTGTGCCACCTCCTATAGATTATATTCTCCTAATCAAAAGTCGAAATTTTAGCCAGAACTTGCCTTAGGAACAGTCTTTCTAAAATCTTCTGTGCCACCTCCTATAGACTTATATTCTCCTAATAAAAAGTCGAAATTTTAGCCAGAATTTGCCTTAGGAACCATCTTTCTAAAAATCTTCTGTGCCACCTCCTATAGACTTATATTCTCCTAATAAAAAGTCGAAATTTTAGCCAGAACTTGCTTTAGGAACAATCTTTCTAAAAATCTTCTGTGCCACCTCCTATAGACTTATATTCTCCTAATCAATAGTCGAAATTTTAGCCAGAACTTGCCTTAGGAACAGTCTTTCTAAAAATCTTCTGTGCCACCTCCTATAGACTTATATTCTCCTAATAAAAAGTCGAAATTTTAGCCAGAATTTGCCTTAGGAACAATCTTTCTAAAAATCTTCTGTGTCACCTCCTATAGACTTATATTCTCCTAATAAAAAGTCGAAATTTTAGCCAGAACTTGCCTTAGGAACAGTCTTTCTAAAAATCTTCTGTGCCACCTCCTATAGACTTATATTCTCCTAATAAAAAGTCGAAATTTTAGCCAGAATTTGCCTTAGGAACAATCTTTCTAAAAATCTTCTGTGCCACCTCCTATAGACTTATATTCTCCTAATCAAAAGTCGAAATTTTAGCCAGAACTTGCCTCAGGAACAGTCTTTCTAAAAATCTTCTGTGCCACCTCCTATAGACTTATATTCTCCTAATCAAAAGTCGAAATTTTAGCCAGAACTTGCCTTAGGAACAGTCTTTCTAAAAATCTTCTGTGCCACTTCCTATAGACTTATATTCTCCTAATAAAAAGTCGAAATTTTAGCCAGAATTTGCCTTAGGAACAATCTTTCTAAAAATCTTCTGTGCCACCTCCTATAGTTTTATATTCTCCTAATCAAAAGTCGAAATTTTAGCCAGAATTTGCCTTAGGAACAATCTTTCTAAAAATCTTCTGTGCCACCTCCTATAGATTTATATTCTCCTAATCAAAAGTCGAAATTTTAGCCAGAACTTGCCTTAGGAGCAGTCTTTCTAAAAATCTTCTGTGCCACCTCCTATAGACTTATATTCTCCTAATAAAAAGTCGAAATTTTAGCCAGAATTTGCCTTAGGAACAATCTTTCTAAAAATCTTCTGTGCCACCTCCTATAGACTTATATTCTCCTAATAAAAAGTCGAAATTTTAGCCAGAACTTGCCTTAGGAACAGTCTTTCTAAAAATCTTCTGTGCCACCTCCTATAGACTTATATTCTCCTAATCAAAAGTCGAAATTTTAGCCAGAACTTGCCTTAGGAACAGTCTTTCTAAAAATCTTCTGTGCCACCTCCTATAGACTTATATTCTCCTAATAAAAAGTCGAAATTTTAGCCAGAATTTGCCTTAGGAACAATCTTTCTAAAAATCTTCTGTGTCACCTCCTATAGACTTATATTCTCCTAATCAAAAGTCGAAATTTTAGCCAGAATTTGCCTTAGGAACAATCTTTCTAAAAATCTTCTGTGCCACCTCCTATAGACTTATATTCTTCTAATAAAAAGTCGAAATTTTAGCCAGAATTTGCCTTAGGAACAATCTTTCTAAAAATCTTCTGTGCCACCTCCTATAGACTTATATTCTCCTAATAAAAAGTCGAAATTTTAGCCAGAATTTGCCTTAGGAACAATCTTTCTAAAAATCTTCTGTGCCACCTCCTATAGACTTATATTCTCCTAATAAAAAGTCGAAATTTTAGCCAGAACTTGCCTTAGGAACAATCTTTCTAAAAATCTTCTGTGCCACCTCCTATAGACTTATATTCTCCTAATCAAAAGTCGAAATTTTAGCCAGAACTTGCCTTAGGAACAGTCTTTCTAAAAATCTTCTGTGCCACTTCCTATAGACTTATATTCTCCTAATAAAAAGTCGAAATTTTAGCCAGAATTTGCCTTAGGAACAATCTTTCTAAAAATCTTCTGTGCCACCTCCTATAGACTTATATTCTCCTAATCAAAAGTCGAAATTTTAGCCAGAATTTGCCTTAGGAACAATCTTTCTAAAAATCTTCTGTGCCACCTCCTATAGACTTATATTCTCCTAATAAAAAGTCGAAATTTTAGCCAGAATTTGCCTTAGGAACAATCTTTCTAGAAATCTTCTGTGCCACCTCCTATAGACTTATATTCTCCTAATAAAAAGTCGAAATTTAGCCAGAATTTGCCTTAGGAACAATCTTTCTAAAAATCTTCTGTGCCACCTCCTATAGACTTATATTCTCCTAATAAAAAGTCGAAATTTTAGCCAGAACTTGCCTTAGGAACAGTCTTTCTAAAAATCTTCTGTGCCACCTCCTATAGACTTATATTCTCCTAATAAAAAGTCGAAATTTTAGCCAGAATTTGCCTTAGGAACAATCTTTCTAAAAATCTTCTGTGCCACCTCCCGTAGACTTATATTCTCCTAATAAAAAGTCGAAATTTTAGCCAGAACTTGCCTTAGGAACAGTCTTTCTAAAAATCTTCTGTGCCACCTCCTATAGACTTATATTCTCCTAATAAAAAGTCGAAATTTTAGCCAGAATTTGCCTTAGGAACAATCTTTCTAAAAATCTTCTGTGCCACCTCCTATAGACTTATATTCGCCTAATAAAAAGTCGAAATTTTAGCCAGAACTTGCCTTAGGAACAGTCTTTCTAAAAATCTTCTGTGCCACCTCCTATAGACTTATATTCTCCTAATCAATAGTCGAAATTTTAGCCAGAACTTGCCTTAGGAACAGTCTTTCTAAAAATCTTCTGTGCCACCTCCTATAGACTTATATTCTCCTAATAAAAAGTCGAAATTTTAGCCAGAATTTGCCTTAGGAACAATCTTTCTAAAAATCTTCTGTGTCACCTCCTATAGACTTATATTCTCCTAATCAAAAGTCCAAATTTTAGCCAGAATTTGCCTTAGGAACAATCTTTCTAAAAATCTTCTGTGCCACCTCCGATAGACTTATATTCTCCTAATAAAAAGTCGAAATTTTAGCCAGAATTTGCCTTAGGAACAATCTTTCTAAAAATCTTCTGTGCCTCCTCCTATAGACTTATATTCTCCTAATCAAAAGTCGAAATTTTAGCCAGAATTTGCCTTAGGAACAATCTTTCTAAAAATCTTCTGTGCCACCTCCTATAGACTTATATTCTCCTAATAAAAAGTCGAAATTTTAGCCAGAATTTGCCTTAGGAACAATCTTTCTAGAAATCTTCTGTGCCACCTCCTATAGACTTATATTCTCCTAATAAAAAGTCGAAATTTTAGCCAGAATTTGCCTTAGGAACAATCTTTCTAAAAATCTTCTGTGCCACCTCCTATAGACTTATATTCTGCTAATAAAAGTCGAAATTTTAGCCAGAACTTGCCTTAGGAACAGTCTTTCTAAAAATCTTCTGTGCCACCTCCTATAGACTTATATTCTCCTAATAAAAAGTCGAAATTTTAGCCAGAATTTGCCTTAGGAACAATCTTTCTAAAAATCTTCTGTGCCACCTCCTATAGACTTATATTCTCCTAATAAAAAGTCGAAATTTTAGCCAGAATTTGCCTTAGGAACAATCTTTCTAAAAATCTTCTGTGCCACCTCCCATAGACTTATATTCTCCTAATAAAAAGTCGAAATTTTGGCCAGAACTTGCCTTAGGAACAGTCTTTCTAAAAATCTTCTGTGCCACCTCCTATAGACTTATATTCTCCTAATAAAAAGTCGAAATTTTAGCCAGAATTTGCCTTAGGAACAATCTTTCTAAAAATCTTCTGTGTCACCTCCTATAGACTTATATTCTCCTAATCAAAAGTCGAAATTTTAGCCAGAACTTGCCTTAGGAACAGTCTTTCTAAAAATCTTCTGTGCCACTTCCTATAGACTTATATTCTCCTAATAAAAAGTCGAAATTTTAGCCAGAATTTGCCTTAGGAACAATCTTTCTAAAAATCTTCTGTGCCACCTCCTATAGACTTATATTCTCCTAATCAAAAGTCGAAATTTTAGCCAGAATTTGCCTTAGGAACAATCTTTCTAAAAATCTTCTGTGCCACCTCCTATAGACTTATATTCTCCTAATAAAAAGTCGAAATTTTAGCCAGAATTTGCCTTAGGAACAATCTTTCTAGAAATCTTCTGTGCCACCTCCTATAGACTTATATTCTCCTAATAAAAAGTCGAAATTTTAGCCAGAATTTGCCTTAGGAACAATCTTTCTAAAAATCTTCTGTGCCACCTCCTATAGACTTATATTCTCCTAATAAAAAGTCGAAATTTTAGCCAGAACTTGCCTTAGGAACAGTCTTTCTAAAAATCTTCTGTGCCACCTCCTATAGACTTATATTCTCCTAATAAAAAGTCGAAATTTTAGCCAGAATTTGCCTTAGGAACAATCTTTCTAAAAATCTTCTGTGCCACCTCCCGTAGACTTATATTCTCCTAATAAAAAGTCGAAATTTTAGCCAGAACTTGCCTTAGGAACAGTCTTTCTAAAAATCTTCTGTGCCACCTCCTATAGACTTATATTCTCCTAATAAAAAGTCGAAATTTTAGCCAGAATTTGCCTTAGGAACAATCTTTCTAAAAATCTTCTGTGCCACCTCCTATAGACTTATATTCGCCTAATAAAAAGTCGAAATTTTAGCCAGAACTTGCCTTAGGAACAGTCTTTCTAAAAATCTTCTGTGCCACCTCCTATAGACTTATATTCTCCTAATCAATAGTCGAATTTTAGCCAGAACTTGCCTTAGGAACAGTCTTTCTAAAAATCTTCTGTGCCACCTCCTATAGACTTATATTCTCCTAATAAAAAGTCGAAATTTTAGCCAGAATTTGCCTTAGGAACAATCTTTCTAAAAATCTTCTGTGTCACCTCCTATAGACTTATATTCTCCTAATCAAAAGTCCAAATTTTAGCCAGAATTTGCCTTAGGAACAATCTTTCTAAAAATCTTCTGTGCCACCTCCGATAGACTTATATTCTCCTAATAAAAAGTCGAAATTTTAGCCAGAATTTGCCTTAGGAACAATCTTTCTAAAAATCTTCTGTGCCTCCTCCTATAGACTTATATTCTCCTAATCAAAAGTCGAAATTTTAGCCAGAATTTGCCTTAGGAACAATCTTTCTAAAAATCTTCTGTGCCACCTCCTATAGACTTATATTCTCCTAATAAAAAGTCGAAATTTTAGCCAGAATTTGCCTTAGGAACAATCTTTCTAGAAATCTTCTGTGCCACCTCCTATAGACTTATATTCTCCTAATAAAAAGTCGAAATTTTAGCCAGAATTTGCCTTAGGAACAATCTTTCTAAAAATCTTCTGTGCCACCTCCTATAGACTTATATTCTGCTAATAAAAAGTCGAAATTTTAGCCAGAACTTGCCTTAGGAACAGTCTTTCTAAAAATCTTCTGTGCCACCTCCTATAGACTTATATTCTCCTAATAAAAAGTCGAAATTTTAGCCAGAATTTGCCTTAGGAACAATCTTTCTAAAAATCTTCTGTGCCACCTCCTATAGACTTATATTCTCCTAATAAAAAGTCGAAATTTTAGCCAGAATTTGCCTTAGGAACAATCTTTCTAAAAATCTTCTGTGCCACCTCCCATAGACTTATATTCTCCTAATAAAAAGTCGAAATTTTGGCCAGAACTTGCCTTAGGAACAGTCTTTCTAAAAATCTTCTGTGCCACCTCCTATAGACTTATATTCTCCTAATAAAAAGTCGAAATTTTAGCCAGAATTTGCCTTAGGAACAATCTTTCTAAAAATCTTCTGTGTCACCTCCTATAGACTTATATTCTCCTAATAAAAAGTTGAAATTTTAGCCAGAATTTGCCTTAGGAACAATCTTTCTAAAAATCTTCTGTGCCACCTCCTATAGACTTATATTCTCCTAATCAAAAGTCGAAATTTTAGCCAGAACTTGCCTTAGGAGCAGTCTTTCTAAAAATCTTCTGTGCCACCTCCTATAGACTTATATTCTCCTAGTCAAAAGTCGAAATTTTAGCCAGAATTTGCCTTAGGAACAATCTTTCTAAAAATCTTCTGTGCCACCTCCTATAGACTTATATTCTCCTAATAAAAAGTCGAAATTTTAGCCAGAATTTGCCTTAGGAACAATCTTTCTAAAAATCTTCTGTGCCACCTCCTATAGACTTATATTCTCCTAATCAAAAGTCGAAATTTTAGCCAGAATTTGCCTTAGGAACAATCTTTCTAAAAATCTTCTGTGCCACCTCCTATAGACTTATATTCTCCTAATAAAAAGTCGAAATTTTAGCCAGAACTTGCCTTAGGAACAATCTTTCTAAAAATCTTCTGTGCCACCTCCTATAGACTTATATTCTCCTAATAAAAAGTCGAAATTTTAGCCAGAATTTGCCTTAGGAACAATCTTTCTAAAAATCTTCTGTGCCACCTCCTATAGACTTATATTCTCCTATTAAAAGTCCAAGTTTGTATTTTTTTTTTTTTTTTTTTAATTTACTTATATTTTTACTTACCTTTTTACTTACCTTTTTACTTACCTTTTTCGTACGTATCTTTTTGTCCTTTTTTTTCAGATTGTATTCGATTTTTTAACATTTTTCTTAAATCTATTTTACGGTTATATATTGTTTCTGTTATTGACCTTTTGTATTCTTCGTTCTTTTTGTTTTATTTTCTATTGTAGTTTGGTTTTTTTAGAATTTTTATAATTGTAGAGATGTATGTTATTTGTATCTAAGATAAATGGAGAAATAAGTTGTATTAAAACGATATATATATTTTTAAAGGATGGTATGAAGGAAAGGAGTTTATAGGAATTTGTAATAAAATACAAAAAATATTTTCAATCGTATTTATTAATATTTTTTTTTACAATACATTTTTAACAAATTATCTTCTATAATTTTAAAAAATAAAAAATTTTCTTATCAAATTATTCACTTGGCTGACTTGGTCATCATTCCATCCTTGGATGTCCAATGAATTACTGCCTTATGGAACTGAGTACATTTTCTCGTTTCGTAGATACTAGCGACGATCCATGTGTCTGTCAGGTGAGTGGCATTCGCTCATATAATTCTTGTCTGCGATCCAACGTTCAGATGCTCGGTCATCTTGCAAGAGGCCATGGACTCGTGACCTCGCCAACTGGAATTTAATATTAATACAAGCATGAGTATGGGCCTCGAGTTGCGTGGCTAGCGAGTATGCTCGAATTTCGAGAATACCGGCCGCGATATCGAGTGACCGGTTCAATTTCCACAATGATGATGACAGGGGTGGGCCATGAGCATAGACTTCTGCACAATCGCAATGGAGAAATCCATTTTAGGCTGCATCCCTGAGAAATGTTATACTTTGTAGGAATGAGCTCTTTAGAGATAGAGGATAAAAAGTGAATTGGACAGATTTGAGGATTGTTTCGATGGACAAGGATGAATGGAATCTTGGATAAAGAATTATAATGTGAAAAGAGAGTTAAGGAAAGGAAAGTATGTGAGTGAATAGCTGATGGGTATAAATTATTCAGAAAATAATTATAATTATATATAATTATATATAATTATATATAATTATATATAATAAAGAATTTTGTTGAGTGTGGAGAAAAATTGTACGTGTGGTTAATTTGGAATTTTCGTGTTATTTTAATGTGTTATATAGAATAAAAGAATTATAATTAAATAAGATTTGCACATTTGAACATTGTGTGTAGAAAATGTATTTATTAGGAATTAATTATTTAGTACTAATTTAATGATGTGTTTTAAACATTATGAAAATTGTGTTCACGAATAAAATTTTATTTAAATTAACATGAAATTTTCATAATCAATCTTCCCAAAATAAGAAAGGAAAACTCAAGAAAAAAATAATCTCGAATCAAAATTTCCTTCTGACAATATTCGTGAGACATAAAAAGGTATCAAAATAGATAGAAAATTTAATTTAATTTAAACAGTTTCAAAAATCATTTGGGCAATAATTTTGCTGATAGAAAATCGTGAAATTTCTGAAACGGCTGGTGAATATTTCGGGCAACCATGCATCCCATCGAGTATTCCAGCGTATAAATTTCAAGCGTGCCTGCGATGCTTTATGCCAGCAGGATTAAATAACTTGACCACTCGCAACATATCACGTCTGTATAACAGAGATTATCGTTCTCGAGCATTCATTTCTACTTTTAATCCACTCTCTTCTTGAAACGAAGAATTGCATTTAGTGTGCTCAGCCCTGTTTTACTTTTCTTAATCCAAAAAAATTCCAAGAAAAAACGTAGGATTGCAAGCTCACTTATATAATCTCGCTATTAGTTAAATGTTACGGATACTTTAATCATTATAACAATTAATCGAGATAGAATAAATCAAAATGTGATTTCAATAATGGCATAATTTTTTCTATTATTTTATTTTGTGTTTCGATGACAAAATTTGCACTTTTTCTTTTATTTTTATGTGAAATGTCGAGGTTTTATTCGTGAATGCAATAGTCTGTTACTATAGCAAAGTCTGTAGGAGCATGATTAATATATATTTTACAAAATTATTTATATTACTCTCTTCATAAATGTGCCAATTCCATATATTTGTCATGTTATATATGTAATATAAATTCTGATATAAGAAATATTTTTTAATGATATTTTCAAGAGAATCATTTGATCTTGTAGAAACAAGATCCGATGCAATCAGAAGTTGCCAAGTCCGCGGAGGATTCTTTACCGCTGGAACCTTATTTCCCTGTTCTGTCGCACGACAGCGGGAGGGAATGTTTGAGAAGAAATGACTCAGGAGACTGAGCACTCCTTCAGAAGTAATATCTAACTACATTTGTTTGTCCTGTAAGCAATTGTTTCGTATTGGTTATCTGTCACAATTCTTCCATTCTATATAAAAAACAATTTTTGTTTCAAGTTATATTCGTACAAATTCTGTAAACGTCTATTGAATGAAATTTTAAATTAAAAATTAAAATAAATATCTAATCGTGTTATGAAATTATGGATATATATGATTTGAAATTGAAGAATTGTTTTTGTCAATGTAATATAGATAAATAAAAGATTTCAACACTTTTTTGTTTTTTCATTTTATCCTTTCAACATTTCCTTCATCCTTATCTAAATCTTTTTAATCTTCATTTAAAATATATCCAAGCTTATATTATCTTTTGGATCATCAAAACTTAACCAATTAACCAATGGAATTGAAACGGAGATTGTTCAAACTTTTCCTCAAGTTCCTTGAATCAAATTTGTCAAGTTTGATGCAGATCATTTTACAAAGATGTTTCACATTGGTGAGCACAAGATATATATGCGTATTGCGTTCCATTTGGATACGAAAGGATAGACAAGGAAATGCAGCAAATGGATTTTATCCTAGAGATAAATTTTTGTTTCTGTTTCACCCATCTTATAAGATTATCTCTTCATCTCATTGCTTTCTATGTTAAAAATGAATTCATAACAAGTAGTATTTGCATTATACAATAATTAAAAGATGATTGAAAATATTAATTTGATTGAAGTGTGAATATGGTGAGAAACTTTGGAATAAATTACTTGGGAATAGCAATTTTAATCGATGAAACAAAGAAGAAAGCGTAATTATTATTCTTGATATTACATTAAAAATATAATTGAAATAAATTTTTAATTATGAAATTAATATTAATATTAATTCGTTTGTGGAATAAAGTAAAATTGTAATATTATATAAATAATAATTGGAAGAATAATATTTTAAAAAATCATGATTTTTCATATTGTCATAATATAATATTCGACGTGCAATTTGTAACAATATTCGTATTTACTTTTTAAAGAATATCTTGACAAAGGTACATAGAAAGCATCTATACTGTTAGCACGATAAAATTTTCGCCGAATGCTCGTTGCAAACTCACTTGATCATAGACAGGATTAACCTACATACATGATGAAAAGACTTGAAAATCGATAACTAATGAAACGTATTACCTTCTCGCATTCACGTCTGTGAAATATGCGATAACTGCAAGATTGAAACAATTTTTTCCACGTATTTACTTAAAAATATTTTTATCGTTGTTCCCATTTCACTTTACGAAAAAAAAAAAAAGAAAAAAGAAAAGTCGATTCGATTTTCAAAAGAATGATATATGATTTCGTATTCACCATGAATGAATTTCAAGCTAAAGTTTGTCGAGCTCCAAACACTGAGAAAAATAAAGAGAGGAAAGTTAAAGGAAAAATCGCCCTTTACTCGAGGAAGTTTTGTGACAGCAACAAGTTTCAGATATTACTAATAGTGAAATCATTCTCTACGACTTCTCGTGAAAACTTTTCAATAACACGCTAACAAAAATCTATCGCGAAACTACGTGGAACTTTTAGCCAACGATATGTAGCAAACTCTGATCTTTGAAATGGTTTCTCAAATAAAAAACTTCTCGTCGAATATCGATTGATTTTAAAATGGAAATCATCATTGTACTCCTTTCAAAAATTCCATATGTTATTTTATTGACAATATTACGATCATTCAATTGATCGAAGTAAAATTTTTTATTTTGAAAACTCGTAAATGATTAATGATGATCTAAGAAATTTTTAATTGATACGAAGTATAATATGTATCTTATTAATTTATAATAAAAAATTTAATTATTTTAATAGAATAATTCTTTCTTTTTTCTATTAGAAATATAAAAAGTAACATTTTCATCAATGTTTTGAACTAATTTATTAAGTTATTAATTAATAAATTTGTACATATGATTGATATTTTTAATATTTTTTAATTTGAAGTTTTTCCTCTTAGAAATTTCAATTTTATATTAATATTCTCTTTTAAATAATATTCAAGTATCATCGTACAATAGATTATGAAAAATACATTTTTCTCTTTACCTTGATACGAAACAGATTTGTAAAAATATGTCACAGCAATTTTTTCTCCAATTTCTTTGCCGGATAGAAGATATTCCAGTACACGAGGAATAATAGAGAATAAACGAGAATAGACGTGTCTGTCGATTCGACGTCCTCTGCGCTTTTACTGCTAACGTTCATTGACTGTCAGAATTGTGCAGTTGACTGTTCGATACGTGATGAGTTTACAAAACATCCATTGTGCATTGTCGAAAATCTACAATTCCTTTTATAATTCGTTTAAAGCGTGAGTAATTTATATAAAAATTCGGTGAAAAATTTAGAAAAAAGAAATTCAGGTGTCAAATTTTTGTGATCCGATTTCTGATTTCTGAATATACGAAGAATGAACAAAGCGATGGAATCGAACGATGAACAATGATGAACATTTGATTCCATACACGCAAATTTATTAAAATCTGGAGTAAGAAAAGAGTGTCGCAAAGTCGAGTGTCAAGTAAATTCAATCTCCATTATCTTTTTAATTAATACCGCATTGAATTGCATTAAAAAATTAATTTTCACCTTCGCGTATCAAAAGGGGGGAAAAAAAATGGAATCCATCCATTGTATTAATAATAAAATTAATATTCACGCGGAAACATTTTCGAATATGGAACGAAGGATTAGAACCGCTAATCCTGCTTAATTTCCATTCAACATTCCCTACAGATTAACTCCGATAAGCGCGAGCAGATCCTGATACGTTTACTTTTGAACCGAGTCCGGATGCGGATGCACGTTCATATTGCGTCAATGGGAAACGTCGAGTTCCCCTCCCTCCCCACGTTTCTCGACTAAATTGCAATTACTGCTAATTAATCGAGCAATGAGTTGAGTAGTCGGCCAGAGGGGAACAAAGCGTGGTACAATCGAGTCAACTCAGAAATTGAAGACGATTCTCGATTCAATATTCCAAACTCTGATGATTATAGTCCGCCAACTTTCGTTCGCTGATACTGTTCACGAGGCTTGATTTATATCGATACGGGATATTTATCATTTGTTGTAATTAACATTGTAAATTGATCTTTTCTATTGTATTTGTTAATATATATATACGTATTAAAATTATACTTACTTAGAAATTAGAAATCTTGATCGATATATCTGTTATATTATTGCATGTGAAATGATTTATTGGGATTAATTCTAGTTCTTTCGTTCCTAACACCGATTATGATTCGCATGCACGTGATGAAACCTCGATCTTAGCGCCAACTTCAGTCGATTCTTGGTACTTCATACAATAATTATAATAATCGTAACAATTTCAATATTGAAATTGTCTTGTAATTTATTAAAGTAATGATTTTTTTATATTTTCTCACATTCGACTGCAACAATAAAATAAATAATATCAATTTCTTTTAATCATAAAATAAATTATAACGAGAGATAAACCTATTTCATTTAACACAAAATATTAATTACGAATTTCATAAAGAAGTATAATAAAAGTTTTTCGTGTACGATGGAATGAAAGAAATATAATTAAAATTATGGATTAAAATTTCATGTTTTACCAGTAATTAATCCCCTTTCAAAATACCGATAATCTATTTTCCAAAAAATTCTCGCAACAGTGTCATTTCGAAAGATTAATTCATTCGCATCTTGTTATTCAAATTAATTTCATTCCAACTACGAATCCATCTACAAATCGTATATAAAACAATCCAAATAAAATTAATATAATCTTTCGATCGTGACACTAGGAATCCATTACGAATATTTTAATAAAAATACCCTTCATCCAGTTTCGACGAATTCCTCCACTTCGCGAAATTGGACAAAGATCCCTTTTCATGGGCCCTTAACGAACCTTAAACTTGCGCTAATTATTTCACATCTGTCGTGACTTGTTCCCGAAGACGCGTGAAATTAGGTCGCGGTGGTTAACTACAGTTAATTGATAAACAGCATCTGGCCTGGCATACTTGCGAATGGAATCGGTGAATGAAGAGAAGGCTGACAAGCACCACGCTAATTAAACCTCTCCCCGCGTATAGAAATTCGATTCGTCGATACGCGGCCAAGTTTTTGTACCACGATAAAATACGTGTGAAATGCCGGATCACGTGTAGATTCTCGGAAGGGAATCAACGGATTCAATCATGCTTGAATTTCTAAAGAGAACAACCTCATTCTCGCTCTGTGATTCTTCGAATAATTTAAAAAAAAAGAAACAGGGAAAATTATAAAAATTATCTCCTGTATCGATTTGATACAAAAAGAAACTAGATTCGAATTTTTGTGTTTTATTGAAATAATTCGACACGATGTGTAAATGAATAATAATTTTTAGAGAATGAAAATTATATTACTTATTTCTGAATATGTGGAAATTCCATTATTTTGTTAAAAATAAAACACGCACAAAACGTGTTTTTTGTTTTGTTATATTGATTTATTATTATTACATTCATTTAATATTGAATTGAATAAATTAAAGTTTAAAAATCAAAGGTGACAGTTAATTATATTTATTTATTGCATTTATACCATCTCTTTTTAATTATGTTCCTTTGTTCTTCATTATTTTTATATTGTTTTGTTTAATTGGTTTCGATCTGTTATTCTGTTTATTGGTTATATAATGAAGCAACCATGTCATACTTTTACATTTTCTATAATAATTATTTCTCCATATCCACGTACAGTGATTCTATACCATAAAGATGATGTATTTTAAATCGAGAAATTCAAAAAAATACGTCTTAACCTTTCCAAGAATAATAAAACATTTTTCTGAAACATTCAATTCCAGAAATAAAATTCCATTAATATCACACAAATATGTGTTTTACAAATATATTTCGATCGAATGATTTCACATATTTTCAATTCAGAAAGAAGTTGATCTTAGAAATTAAAAATCATAATTTCTCTATTTGGACACTCGCCTTCGATGCAGATGCATTGTTATAGACTTAAGGCGATAAATAACCACGTTGGATTAACCGATCGCTATCCATTTTCAAAATTTTTAAATCATCTTCGTGACAAGCGTGTGCATCGCGTGTTCATGCGCGCGGATACGTGCCGCGAATCGAGAACGAAGCATAAACTTTGCCCTCGACGAAACGACGTACGCCCAATTGTAAAACGTATGGCGGCGTTTAATTGAAATTTAAATTCGCCGAACACAATTCGCGCCGTTTCAACGGAGACGCGCCAATGAAATATGCATGCTTTTTATGCCCGCCGTAATTTAACAAGCTGAAGTAGCAATCAATTATTGAAATTAATCACCTGCAGGGGACGAACCTGTAATCTATTGTTGGCCGTGCACTGATAATTGGTCGTTTGGCTGGCATTTTTTTCAATATTATTCGAGGATTTTAAGAAATTTCTATTCGAATTTATTAATTTGGCTTTCGAGAGTTTTTTTTTTTTTACTGCGTTTGATAATTGTTCGTTTGTAGGAAGGGAAAAATATTCGTTGAATATTGTTGAGGATTTTTCAGTGTTCATTCTTTTTTCTTTTTTTTTTTTTTTGGATTTCTGAAATTTTTTTCGTTACACTGTTAATTGCTCGTTTGTAGAAAGGAAAAATAAAATTTTAAGAAACTTTTCATTCGATTTTAATATATACAAATATCAAGCAATTAGATATTAGGAATCGTATTAATGAATTATGTGAATCCTCTAAATAGAAGTATAATCTATTAAATTGGTAAAATAATTGGAAATATAATTGGAACAGTAATATGTATATGGGAAATTTAAATGTGTTAAAATTTATAGGATACTAAAATTCACAATTCTTGTTGTAATATCTAAAATGTGAAACAATATTTATGTAGATTCCATTTGCATTCATAAATTAGCATAAACATTTAGCTGCAATTAATATCATTGCAGTACGAATATAATATATCTAATCGAAGAATCTGAAAAAAATATATCTTATTTGAACATAATGAATATCTGTTTTACCCACACTTGTGACTCGAAAATTAATTTTGACAATTAAATTTGGCAATTAGAACTTCAGAAACATGTGCAATTAACATATACTTTAATATAAAATATTTTCAACGTGAATAATTTAATAATTAAATTTAATAACACGATCCCGTAACACCCCGTAACAATAGTTATGAAAATTCATAAAATATTAAAACACGTAACATGAAATAAAAATTCTAATTTTAATTAATTTCGAATTAAACCAACACCAAATGAAAATTCCTATAATATCATATAAATTTCAAAAATTTTCTCCTTTCTGTAACAAAATTTAATTTATTATTCTATTCTAATTTTATTATAACAAATTAAAATAAGAAATACATACGCTTTCAATTTTCTCTTCATTTAAACAATACCACGAAAGACAGTTAAAATAGGTAGGACGAGCATTCGAAAAAGGGTTGAAAAGTAGACCAAGAGAGCTGGTGCGTTTCAATGATAATCCAGGTCGTCGTGACGCAGGCCGACTATCTGTCATTAAGAATGCAATAACGGGACAGCTTATCCCGTCATAACAATGTCCTGTCGACGGTGCGACTGGAATTGAATCGACCGTCGAGAAAACGGCAGCAAGCTTCGCTTGTTCGTTTTACGCGTATGCAAATTTTTATGCAACACGCTTTATTCGCGCTAAAAGTCCATTGAATAAAAACTAAAAGCGATCAACTCGAATCTTGGCCGTGCATTACTAGAAAAAAATGAAGAATTTATTATTGACAAAACAAAAATTTTAGATAGAAATAAAAATAAAAAATTTATTGAGATGATTCTTGGAAAATATTAGAAAGATGTTTATTTCGAAAGCTTATAATATAAAATAACAATGTGTACTAACCCAGATAGAGGGTTTCCACAATAACTCATCGTTCTTTCCTTTAATTGAAAACTGCAACCAATCTAAATCTTTGTCAGGAACAGTTCAGGGCACTCAGTTTTACCTCAATTACTGTTAGTGGGTGCCGTTTATTCACCCGAAAGGTGCAGTTAAGCACGCAGAAAACGCGACGAGTTTTATGGAACGATCAATTTTAATGGCTTCATTCGTCTTGCATTACCAGTGTAAGCTAGCGTATTTACGAGAATGCAATAGCGCTGTTGCCTCGGCTTAAAGAGATACGAGCAATCGATCCATAATAAAGAAAAAGATTGAAGCCTCAAAAGTTGAGTTGCGAACAACTATGAACCGTTTCTCAACTTTCCACCTAATTTAATCCGCGGTAATCCCTTCCAGATCTGTTAATAAAGTTCATCTTAGACTTCTTTGGTGAAATGAAAAAAGTCGTAACATTTAAAGAAATCATAAGTATTCGAATATCCGTTGGATATTGAAGTTGTAAATCCTTAAATATTACAGTAGAAGTAATGATATAGAGAAATGATACGAAAGATTTAATTAAAAAATTCGACGATTGGAAAACGAATCATGATATAAATCGTTGCAAAACTTTATATATTATCTAATGTATATTGATTTTCGCGGAATTCTACTGTGAATAATGTAGCAAATGCAATTTCGAAAATAAATCACGAATATCGAATTGATTCGAAAATTATAAATATCAAAGACATTAAGATACAAGCCAAGTAATAATTTCATTTATGTTCCAGGACTCTCGTTAGGTGGTGGCCTTATAGTTCTAGCGTC
The DNA here is from genome assembly GCF_003254395.2 of Apis mellifera. Taxonomy (NCBI): domain Eukaryota; kingdom Metazoa; phylum Arthropoda; class Insecta; order Hymenoptera; family Apidae; genus Apis; species Apis mellifera. The sequence goes on from NC_037651.1 coordinate 4,347,888, forward strand.
TGCTTTGTCGGATGCATCGTTAGAGTTGCCGGCAAAATATAGTCTGCCATCTACTTCGAGTATGCAAGCCGATGACAATGGTTTACCACAGTATCAATATGGCTGGTGTCTTCAATTATCGGGGTTAGCTTTAATTCTGGCAGAAGTGGCGGCTGTATTGACTATGTCTGGATACATGGCCCGTTTCTCAACAGTAGAAGAAATGGTATATACATACATATGTATACCATAATTTTATAATAACACTATTAATGAAATAGTTAATATAATATTGTTTGATTTTTAAGGTAAGAGTTATGGTACCCGGTGCTGAGAGAAAATTAAGGGAACAGAGAGGTCTGAGTTCAGAATATTTAGTTAGAACTCATCAGAAGTCACCTGGACCTCCACAAGCTCGAGCTTTTGGACAACCCTCGAAAAGTAATTAATTTTTATATATATCATTCACAACTTTAAAGCAAATATTTAATTATAAATTTATAATATTTGCAGCATCCCAAAGAGCTCCCGAAGAAGGAACATCTTTGTTATGCAAAACTGCACCCGATATCTGTGCCTCGAATCCTCAAGCGATTAGTTACGTCGATAAGGCAGACCTCTCTCATGTTTTACCAGCATATCCAGATACAAAAAACACGGATTCTAGATATAGCTTCGGGGATAAGTCAGAAGCTAGCGTTATCGACTCACGATTAAGTGGTTTCGCCGATAAGGAAGGTTTAATCGATTCCAGAATTTTGTCTGATTCTCGACAGAATATGATTGCTTTCACAGAAAGTAAGGAACATCCAGTTGGCCAAGAGCCACGATATAGCGAATTTTCTCCTAGAACCACAGAACAAAATATCGTGGATTCTAGATTGAGTGGCTTTACCGAAAAGGAAGGTCTCCTTGATTCCAGACTCAGTGGATATGGAGAAAAAAATGAATCGTTATTGGATACTCCTTTCGGTTATGATACGCGATACAATAGTTTAGCAGGGCAGACAGTGCCCATTACCTTGAAGAATCAGAATACGTCTGTTTCAGCTATTCAATCTCAATATATCTATCAAAATTTCGGCACGATACACTCAGGGATTCTTAGAGTATCCGAACCAGGAACTAGTTCAAGTTCAAACTCTAGTCAGAGAAGCATGACACTTCAAAATCCGAAAAGAAAGTCTCAAATCGCCCAAAATACATTTAGTACAATGGAATGTGAGAAGAAAAAACGAGGACCTGGCTTGGCTGGCAAGACAGGTTTCTACACAGGCAGCGCCGTATGACCACCACCACCTCCTCCGACGCCCAGGTAACTGCAAGAGGAGGAAACGCCACTTTAATCCTAAATATTAGGAAACGATGAACTAGTGGCGTGAAATCTGAATCGTTGGAGGAATAAACTTTGATAATTGTTATGGAAGAAATCTACGTTATTAAGAGAGAGATATACAGATCTCTATCGTATCTATTGATGATTATGTAGATGCAAATATGTTTATCTTGTGAGAAAATAGTATCTACAAATGATCATATAGTTCCCTGTGATTTCATAATCTAAGGACAAATGAAAAAAAATTCTGTGAACAGGGTGCAGACTTATTACAAAATTTGATGCAAATTAAGGGGGAAAAAAGAACTTGTATATAAATTATCGATAATAAGATTAAAATTGCGATCTTTCTTTACGAAAGAGAACCTCGAAACGAATTTTTTTTAACGTTTCGTAATTACTCAAGCGACGTGTCACATAGTCATTATAACAACCGACATGTTAATCGATAAAATAAGGAGAAAACAAGAATTGTGGTAGCGTGCATAAACTAGGCGTAGCATTAGTGGCATAGGCAACGTATCTTAAGAGAATTAATGTATAAGCTCGATTTTACCGAAGAATTTATACCTTTTACTCGTGAAAATGATCTCGTTGCCTCTATAAAAACTGATCGATCGTTCAAATTACGGAGTTGTAGAATTATAGTCAATTGATCCGCTGAATAATTTCATTTTTAAAGAAAAATCTCAACACTATTCACCTATATCTGATAAATATTATCAATTACCAAACTTTTGTAAACGAAAGAAATCAGAAATACACGATAATTTGCACGGAAAGTGGATCAAGAGACATGGAAATTCGCAACTCACCGTTAAATAATTCAACTAATCACATAATCGCGTTCTCAAGCTGCATAACTAATCGAACAGAGCTATAAGTCAAAAAGGAATATTAATGTAGTATGATGTAACACATAAACTCGGTGGTATAGTCACGAATACTCAATCGGGCGTGAACTCGTCTAACCATTTTCGGGAAAAAGGTGAAATATATCGTGATTTATGAGCGACAATTCGAACGCATACGTTTGACGAATCGTGGAAAAGATTTTACCATAGCAACGTATCATCGACACGAAGCACAATAAATATTATTATATGCGAAGATAAAAATAAATGGATTTAGAGTACAAAACATTTTCTTACTGTTGTCGAACGATATTGTACACACGTTAATCGCTTTGCTACATTATCATTTAAGTAATCGTTTCTCTTTGTAATCCATCTATGGCAAAGTCTTTCATTACGTTCGCCAATCTTGGACATATCAAGAATGAAATCGTTTTACCCAACCCGATATTAAAATCGTGACTCGAACTTCCTTCCTATTTCTCACGATGTGCTTTTTTCAAGGGTTGAGAATATTTTAACATCTCGATGAACCCGTAAAAGTATCACTCTTGAACCGGATCGTATGTTGTTGTGTATGTAACTTTGCGTATATTAACGTATTACAAATCGTAGATAAATGTAATAAAACCTTTTTTTTTTTTCTAAACATGTTTTTTCCTTGCCCATTCATTTGATCAAGAAAGTTGTATAAATTCTTATCGTTGTGATTTATTCATGATTTAAAATATATTTCTTGTCAATCATAAAATCGCTATATAAAAATTTATAATAGTTATGAAATTCGTGTTAAATTTTAACTATATGTGTATAGACATTGTACTGTATTTTATATTATTCATAAATTTGTTTTGACTGTGAGATATTGTTATCTATAAATACGTTTCTTATCTTATTATTCTTCAATATTGTTCACCATATTTCTATATTAAAATCACTACAAAAATTTCGCTCTACTGTTTATCACAGTAAAATATTCACACAAATTATAATTCTAACGTTGCCAATATCCTTTTCAAATGACAAAAAAAAAAAAAAGAAAAAGAATAAAAAGAACACAACTTGTATCAAAATGTACCATCTGAAATTATATTAAATTTTTCGAATCAAATGTTTCATTGCCTTCATGTTTCGCATGCCAATCTAGATAAAAATTTACACTCTCGAAATCCAAATCTTCTACTCAATCTTTCAAATGAATAAATTAATATAAGAAACTGACATAACGAAAAATGAATTATTTGTGTAACAGATGAATAGTTACCATAAAACAGACGTTTAAAAAATTGACCTCGAATCTTTGGTGGAACCGTAGAAATTCTCTTTCAGATGGCTCTGTCCTCAACAAGTTTCTTTTCCAAACTTTTCGCCAGATGGCAGAGTCCATGCTTATGTCGCGACGACTTTGCTCCTAATGTTTAATTAACGCCGCATAATTGCCCGGCCAATTAGCCAACGCCGTTTAATATTAATCTGCAATTTGAATTCATTTCGATGCGTTTAAAATTTATTGAATACATAATTAATGCCGCGTGGCGCGAATGCAGATACGATGCACGAGCCGCCCCCGGCACTTTGTACACTCTCCTGATGATTTATTCCGACAGTCCTTTCGAAAGTTCGCCCTGAAAAAACCCTATAAAAATAGTTAATCGTTCCCAAAAGCTTATATGAGAGTCGCCACTTTTTAAATTGTTTGGGTTTGATATCGCGTGCGTACATTGCGCGTCGATAACGTGAATATCGGCATGTAGATACAAATATGGAGACAATTACTTTATTTTGTATTGTTATAAATTCAAAAAGATATTTTTAGTATGCGAAAACGTTTTAATACGTCATTATAGCTCTTAAAATTGTATAATTGTTATTTTCCTGGAAAACGAAACTTTGTACAGAAAAGTTTTTTTCAGAATTTATTTCATCTTACTTTTTATATAAGTTGTAGAGTTTATTTCGTGAAAAGTTTTATAATGTATCATAATATAAAAGTGTAATTATTTCGCATTATAAATGTTTCAACATTTTATTATTTCTCAAAATTGATCAAATCATCGTTAAGATTGTTAAGAGAAAATTTTTCACATGAAATTTAATCCAAAATAATTTTCACAATTTTTATGAATCAAAGAACCAAGCATCAAATATACTCAACTCAATTCAACTCAAATCAGAAACCTAAAAAAAGATAAAAAAAAAAGAAAACAATCATCAAAACACCCTCATTCGTTCACCCCCTTCCACTTTTCCTTTCTAACAAAACCGTGCGAATCGATACTCACTCCACACCATCATACAACACTGAGAGGGTCGGTATGAGGGGGTGGTAGATTGTCTCTGTCATTTACCTGCACCTTCCAACAACGTCCCTTGCCCCTTCGTCTGCCACGTCCGAATATTCGTGAGGCTACCCCTTCCCGCAACGACCTGCCACCCTCGACACGCTCGACCCACCCCCTCGCGCCGATGCTGCGTGTAGCCGTCTCGCTCTAATCCAATTAAAAACGGCGGACGATCGCACGAAACAGCGGCTCATCGACCGCGGGAATTTTAATTGATGTTACAGGTACCCCAGGAGAGGGTTGTTGGTGCTGCTTTTGCGTTCTGAAGGATATGGAAAGGGTTGGAATAAAAAGGAATATAGCTTCCCTGGCGCGTGCTTGCTCTTTCTGAGATGATGCTCTTTCAACGGGACACGTGACAAGGGATAATCTTCTTCTTTGAACGTGGAATTGTCTTAAATATTGGAAAAAAGAGTAGCGTTTTGGAATCCTGAATTTAATTATTAAGATAGCGCTCATGGTGGATTGAATTGGGCGAATGGTGGCGAATTTTTTGGAGGATTAATCATTGGAAAAGAGAATAGAAGTTAATGGAAGAATGAAGATTTTGAGAGAATTTAATAGATTTGGAATCTTGTAAATAATTGAAGAATTCTTTTTAAGTCTCCTGTGATCAATTTGGAACTGCTCAACTTGGAAAAGATAATGCAGTGATCAAAATTAAGATAATACGAATTCCAGAAATTGTTAAAATTAAACGAAATCTAATTATATTTCGTTTAAATATAGAACGAATATAATATTTCTTTATAAAAAATTTCACCTATGATAAAATATATATTGTACTTTATACTCGAGGCTAATGTCTTTATTTGATAAAACGTTGTTGTATTTAATCGATAATATTTCTTTACTTTGAAATATTTTATTTTGGAAAAATCAAAGATTTCATTAAATGAAGACATTAAATCGAGAATGATATTATATTTGACGAAGAATTGATTAGTTTATACTGATTAATGCGATTGAATAATTATCGAATCGTTTAGCAACAACAAATTTAATTATTCTTACCGAGTAACAAGTATAATTATTATTAATAACAGGGTAATTTCAGTTTCAATAAAGAAGGAAACTATTAGCTAGGAACAGTCCCAACTCGATCTGCTCTATTAATTTCTAATTTGTAATGATCTGGTTCTCGATCTAGATATCACTCGCCATTTATAACGATTTTTTCCCCTTCTAATATCTCAACACACGAGAACGTGAAAGAAATAAATCGAGACCGATATATCGATGCACGAACAAAATAAATTTTTATTACTTCTCGCTATATTATATTCGTCTATATTCTTTCATATTAACTTTCTCTAAATTTTTTTATATTCAATTCCTTTATATAATAATAATAATAATAATAATATTAATGTTGAATTTCTATTATCTTTAATAAAAATATAAAATACTTTTAAGAATATTTATAATCCCAACTATTTTCATTATATATTAATTTTTACTCCACGATATACTTCAATAAATTTTTTTTCTTTTCTCGTTACAGGAAACTTTCTTAGGAGAAAGATAAAAGAGGAAAGAAAATAAAGTCAACTTTAATCGAGGAATATTAATGTACATTTATATTCCTCTCTTAAAGTTTTTTTCACGCAACAAAATAATCCTTAATGTAGTTCATTTTTCTCCTTAATTTTATACCACCATATATAAATTTATTTACTAATCCTCATTCCAATGCTTTAATCCAGTACTCTAAATGATAATTTCAATTTTGACTCTATCTATTTTTAATATCCAATCGAATAATTCTGCGAATAAATAAAGAACAATTATTTTCAGATTTATTTTAAAAGGCAAAAAAATTCTGATATATTTAAAAAATTTAATTATTGTAGAAAATATATATACCTCATCGTGTCCATAGAATTTCCATAATTTTCTTTGTAGAAAGAAAAATAAAGGAAGAGAAATGCGAGTCGTTCGAATCAGCACGGCTATCAAATTATTTTCCACTAATTTTCCTCACCACGTTTATCTCCATGTGGCAACTTCTTATCACTATCGTAAGAAATCCTGTAGGAAGGAAGCGAGATCGCAAGGATGCCTTAATCCTCGTGGTCATCTATCATCGCGGCCCTGGTTAGCCGATTCTATCTTCCAGCTTTTTTTCACGCGCCCTCCAGTCACCCAAGCCTTTTGTTGGCTTGTTTAATAACTCGTGATGAATGTACCTCGGGCTGCCTCGCTTCCAGTTCGCCCTGGCCGAGGTACGAGGATCCCCGGGGTCTCGAGATATCCTCGTTTCTTCTTCTCTCGCTTCCGACCCGTCAGAAATTAAAACGATAAATCCTTGACGGAGTCACGGGTTGCCGGGAAAGGTGTGATTTTAAAGTCGACCCTGATTTTCTGATGGAATTGGCAAATTTTAAATTTCATCATTTTTCGATAATCGATATTTTGCGGACGATGATCTTTTGATCAAACGAAGATCGGAAAAAGATTTTTAAAAATTCGATTGCGATTTCGATGCTCCGTTTCTTCTTTTCTCTCGCTTCTGATTTATTTCGGGAATTAAAATGATAAATCTTTTTGATGAGAGTTGTAGAGAGAGAAAGAGAGAGAGAGAGAGAGAGATGCGAGAATTTAAAGTCGATTACGATTTTCGATGAAATTGGTAAATTTCTTTGCTTTTGACATTCTAGAATTTTAATAATCGATATTTCACAGAAGAAAAGATTTTCAATCTTTAATGGACATAAAATAATTCTAAACTTTCGTTTAAATTTTTTCTTTCTTTTTTTTTTTTTTTTTTTTAGTAGTAGTAATAGTAGTATAGATACTTATTAAAAATATAATTCTTTGCTTCTTTCCACCGATCGATTTGATGAAGCGTGAATATATTTAATTTTCTATTTTTTAATAGTTATTGCATAATTATATACAGATATAAAGATTGCCAAATAAATAAATATCCTTAAGAAACAAATTTTCCACTACGTCAAATCTTAATTAAAAAACCGCGATCGAAATTCCTCTCTATCTACTCTTCCTCTCTAAACTACCGTATACCCCCCTCCCCCCATACCATTCTCTCTCGCCAATTAAACCAACTGCACTTTTATCGAAAAAAAAAAAAAGAGAGAGAAAAAAAAAAGAAGAAAAAAAAACAGAATATCCTCCCCGTTCACAGAGAGAGGCCATATAAACTCGTTTTCCGAACGGAGCACCAAGAGAAGCGGAGAGAAATCTTGGCAAAAAATTAGCCGTAAGATAGAAAAAAAGGGGGGTGCAGGAGGTTTGTGGGGAGGGAGGAAAAAGGGGAAATCGGAAGGCAGACAGCCTGCGGCCAGAATGGACCGTGGTCCACGTTAGCCAGGAGCCGCTGCCAAATGAAATTATCCCTCGGAAACACCGACCATCTCGGGGGTTAATTCCGCGACGGGGGTATATGTGTGTGTGTGTGTACGTTTGTTACCGGCCAACATCGTGGTATCACCGCTGCCTTGGGCTGACCATAATTTAATACCTGCCGCTAATACATCCCTACCAACGTCCCTCCCTAGATAAGAGTCCAACCCCCTTTCGTTCCTTCCGTTCGAGAAAGAGAAAAAGGGTGAAATCGCAGCCAGAATTTTGGAACGGAAGATTCGAGTCGGTTGGTTTTGTTTTTTGGGGTATGCTCGAGATGAGAAATGGAGGAATTTTGGAACGAAGAGGTTTAAAGAGATATGGCGGGATGAGACCTGAGCTTTGGAGAAATATTGATTTCGAATTCGATGAGAAAAATTAATTTATCTAAAGTAAACTATCCAATCGAAGACAATTAGACAAAGTGAGATTTCTTTCACGATTCTAAACTATATATATTTAAATCTTTGTTCAAACAAGAGATTTTCACGAAGAATTCAAGACTGGAAATCAACGCCTTCAAATAAAATAGATCTAATTGTCACAAATTACATCGATAATGTATGTATCTGTGGATGTGAAGGAGGAGGCTTATCATACGAGACCGCGCCTATTAAAAGGGTAAAGTACGCGGATTTTATTTCCAGTCAGAGATCGTCGGTCTCGGTTTTCCAGGGGGGTAATTTCATTTGGCCCAATCTCCACCGAACGAACACCGTTCCACCCGCCGCGGGCTCTTTCTATCTATGAAACATTTTTACCGTCTTCTTCTCGTTTTGTTTTCACTATCGCCTGTGTATCCTGTCCCCTCCTCTTATCGCTAAATCGTTTGCCAAGCCACCCTCTTACGATCATTAAAGAATTTAAGCGATACCTTGACTTCCAAAAAAAGGTTTTCTATAAATCAATTTGTTTGTTCTGTATTCTTCTTGAAAATTTACAATTTTCTGCGATATGTATGTATATATATATTACTTTTATTCGTTGGAATTATGGAAATGAATTGAAATTAAGCAAAGAAGTCGAGGTGATAAGTGAAAATTAATTAAAGAAATGGAATTTAAATAAGTCATTGAATATTTTTAATTTCGAGGCGAGAGATAAGATACTCTTGGAAGTAATTTATTCAACATAAAATATTAGATAAAGTAATATTCAACTTTATTTTTTTTACCATATATATATATATATATATATATATATATATATATATATATATATATATTCTGCATGGAATAAATTTCTAATGTTTATCGCGCAAGCTACGAAATAAAAATTAAAATTACTCCATAATTAAGTGTAATAAAGTGGAATAAAATAAAACTTGCACGAGCGTAAAATTACCCTAACTATTTTCATTATTATTAATAAAATCAATTTCAAAGGAAAACACCTAAATATTCAAGAACATAACGTAAGAGTTCCCATAAGTATGAAAAATCAAAACGACATCTTCTCCTCTCAAAAAACTCTCAAAGTATTCCATACCGATCTCAAGTGTGGAAAGAAGAAGAAAAAAATCAGATAGCATTAAAAGGATTAATTCGCCAAGCATATACAACACCGTGCAACATTGAAAGTTAGCGTGTACGTATAAATCACAATCAATAATCATCGCATTAATTATCACCGAGGAAGAAGGGAAAGATCCAAAAAAGATCGGGTTAATCGATACTCTTTGAGATGCTCGAGTGTGTGTGCACGCAACAAAGTAAACGTTTCCTATTGAAACGAAAAAAAAAGGAAAAGAAGAAAAAAAAAGAAAGAAGAACGATGCGCGCAAAAAGGTAGATCAGAGAAGGTTGAAAGAAGTGGGGAAAAAAGGGAGAGAGGAAATAAATAAATAAAAGAGAGAAGAAACACGAAAAGAGAGAAAGAAAGAGAGAAAGGAAGAAGAAGAAAAAGAAATGGGAGAAAATAAAAAGCTCGCGAGAAACCGATACTCCTATCGCAACCCTCTAATGAAGTGGCCATTAAATTAATAGCGGCCGATTTAATTCAACGGCATTTTTCTCGGCTGAAAGTGGTTTCCACGGAGCAGAAGCAGAGGCGACGCGATTTATATTCAACGTGGCCGCCGCTCGTTCGTCTCTGCCCCAAGTTTCACGACTTTTTTCTCAGCTACGCCAAGTAGGGTGGCGGAGGGATAGAGAGGGAAGGACGCGAGAGGATGGAGAGAGAAGGAGAAGAGAGAAAGAGAGAGAGAGAGAGAGAGAGAGCTGTTCTGGTGATACGTTTCCCGACAGAGCTGGCGTTGAAACAATGAACCGACCAACCGGCGTGGTCCCTGCAAATCTCCAGGCTTAGCGCCCCCATTGTCACCCCTGTGTGCCACCCTCCCCTCGGCTCGTGACGGCGGAAGGGTGCTTCGCGGATTTAGACGGTCCTGTCGCCATAGCAACTGCAGCCACCGCCAATCTCTCCAACTTGTTCTCCATACACACGGCTCTGGAACACGAGTTTCTCCGGTTACTGCGGAATCGAGCTTCTGGTTATGCTTCCTCTGATCTATCGGCGATCCCCTTTTCCTTCTTTCCACCCAATTCGGAATGTTCTCGTATTTTTGTCCATTTTTCTTGGAATTTTTTCTTGGAATTGCTTTGCACAGTCTCTCTTGTAATCTTTGAGATTTTTAAGGAGAGAGAAATTTTTAATGCATTTTAAAATAAGGGATGATCCATCCAAGATCGTTTGTCCTCTTGTTTTTCTCTTTTTTCTCTCGTGATTTGGAATTTTCGGGTATCACAAATGATTTTTCTCCGTAGAACTTAACCCATTAATTTCATTCTCTTATTTTAAAATATTAAATTTTGTCCATTTGTTATCTATGTTTCTAGATACAGAAAATATTTTTGAAAGAAAAAAATACATTTTGTAACACTTTGAAAAAAGAAATAAGAATCTAAATAAACTGAGAGAATTAGTCAAAGATATTACGTACCTGTCAGATCGAAAGACTTGCAGTGGTAAGAAACGAGAGGGTGAAGAATCGACGAGGATAAAAGAACGGAAGATGGACTTCGAAAAAATCCAACTCTTTGTCTCCCTTAAATGGAGACGTTTCCACGCGATTCTCTCGTCCGTCGGGCAATCTTACCACCCTGGATGGAGGAACCAGACCTTATTTTTTTTCTACTACCCTCGTGTCCCAAACCAGCCTTTGACCTTTGATCTCTCGCCGTGTTCTCAACCCTCGTCAAGAGTTACACACCGTCAACAAGTTTATCAGACTCTCGCGAAAGCCTCCTCCTTGTCCCCGATTCGTCGAGGAGCAAATCCGCGCGAGGTGGACGCGTTTCTTGGGGAATCGAAGGGACACCAAATCGAATTACGTGGATTTGCGCCTTGTCCACAAGGATGGTAAGCATCCCTTAAGTCCTTGGATTTATTCGTTCGCGGTGAGAAATTTCGTTGACAGAGGGTGATCTCGAGAGATAGGTATTTTAGGGATTTCTAGGGATTTTTGGGGGAAATGTTTGGCACTCCGACATGGTTCATTTGATACGAGAAAGATATAATTTCACCCATTAGTCGATGTTCGATATTATTTTAAGTTTATTTCATATTTCGTTGCAAATTTGTAGAATTGTTTTAATTTTATGAAAAATTGTAAAGAGATTTCATATCGTAAAATCATAAGATTAAGTAATTTAATTTTACGTAATATTTTGATTAAAAGTTAGGAACGTTATGCAAAACTTCTTTCCTTCACTGCTGATTGCTTTCAAGAAAAGAACATTTTCTCTTATCAAAAGATAGATCTGGTCAAAATTAATTAAAGAAATCAATTAACATCAATCCAATCTTCCTTATTCCTCCCTTCCAAACCTAGAACACAAATATTTCTACCATAAATTCACACGTACAATACAGTTTATCGCTTTGAACCTGAAATTCATTCAACAATATTTCTCCACCCAATGATATTTTATTCCGTTATCATTTTTCTTACGTAATCGCAAGAATTCCGAACCGCTCACACTTGACACGATACACTTGCAACAGCCCCGCACGTGTTCCACGCACGCCTTTACCACGGCTAATCCGCGAACCGCTTCCGCGGTGCTTTCACTTTGTATCCGACTTATGGTAAACACGGCTATTAATCGTTTCGCGTATAATAGGAATTAGATTCGGTCCGGGTTTGTCGTGGTGCCCCGTTGGCCGGCTCGTTTCACGAGGTATAAACGATATTTATGGCCGTAATCCAGTGGATGGGACCTAATGCATGATTTCTTCATCCACCCCGTGGACGGAATTCAAGTTCGGCTTTCTTTCGAATCTCGCGGAAAGTCGACCGCCGAGTCGTAATAGCGGGATTTATGGTGGGATAAACGGTTGTTCGAAAGGGGAGGAGGAGGAGGAGGAGGAGGGAAGATGGACGAGGATGGAGAGATGGGTCGACGAGGGCGAAAGAAGATCTTCTAAACGATGGACAAATTGTACGGTTTATCCCCCACGGTCCACGGTTATACGCTGTAAATGGAATTGCGGTACTTGAACGTTGCGGATCGACCGCGGATAAATGGCACTTTGCGTACGACTTTGCTTTCAAAGCGCGAGGAACCCTCCCTCCCCCCCCTAATCCGACCGCGTTTCACGGATATTATGCACGAGGATGGAAATCGATCGGCGAGAGGCGAGCTTCCTTAGGGATTTCTTTCTTTCCCGATCGATTATGCCTCCGACATGCGAGGCATAATCCAACAGCCTCGCGCATCTATCATCCGGTTCTTGATTCGTGATGGAAATTGTAGAGGCTGGCTATTTGCGGGTACTCCGTGAAGAGGAGTGGAAAATGTTAACTCGTTGACATCACAGGATGATCGAATTACGGATCGCGTAAATTTAAAATTTCAGGGTATTTCGAATTTGTGTGATAAGATCTTTAAGAAATTTATAGAAATTCTTCTCCTTGGATGACTTTAGATAAATAATACCTGCAATAAGATAAATAATATTAGAAAGATATTAGAATTATCTTACTTTGAAATCTTTGAATTGTTTTTTTGAATTTTTCTTATTTTATATATATTTTTAGAATTGCGAATGGCGAATAACAGGATCTAGTTTTATAGAGTTTTCGCGTAGTATATATTTTTCTTTTTTCCTTTTTTTGAAAAGTAAGCAAGTATTTAAGTTGGTTAAGTATCCTTGATTAATTCGTAGCCCCAGCATCCACTGTCCACCATGTGTTCCAAAGAAATGCCGAGACATTACTTAGTGTCAACTAATCGTTGCTCGCTTCAGTGAATTTCCACCTATCATAGGGGATATTTATTGCAAGCTATGTTAAAATACAACTTTGGCGATGTTTCTGCACGGCCGCAATAATTAATGGGCTGACGATAGGTGTATAAATATCCAGAAACTGGTCATGGTTCAATAGCCAGCCTCTATCTAAGCACGGGTACTAATCATTCACAATGATTGATAACGCAATGATTCAAACGATATACGATGTGCAAAAACATAATACGATTTTAAACTGGCGAGCTTGATATCCCCGTCGTAAAACTGAAGCTTCCATTAAAACTAATTTTAAAAAACGCGAATCAATTTTTACAAATCGAATAAAATAATACAAAATTACTCGATTCTCCGTATAAATAAAATATCAAATTTATAATGCAACTAATTTCTAAAAAAGTGCGAATCTTTCTATATTTTAAAATAATTATCAATCGCACGATTTAAATCCTGATATATCGCCTTGCACAATCCGAAATCTCCCACCAGTTCTCCCTAACCTAAAAAATTCGTCACAAACGTTCTCCATTCACCTTCCCTGAAAAAATCCAAGAAGACACGCGTTATATCGCGAAACACGGCTCCATCTCCATGGAAGGCCGGTTCCCTGTAAAGTGGCAGCCTGAGTTCTCCCTACTACCGGCCACGCAGTCGCCATCTTTATTATGACAATAATTTAATTTCGAGTCAGGGACTTCTGGGCAGCCACGGCTCGTAAATACCCCGATTATCGGTCGCGCTTATTAAATCCGTTGTCGTCCAGGGACATCTCTTGTGTCCAGTCTCTCCAAGACCCCATCTTCTTCCTCCTCGAGACTCAAGTCTTGACCCAAGGGGCTCCCTTCTTCTTCCTCTTCTTTTGCCCGCCACCTCTCTCTCCCTTCCACACAATAACCGTATGCGTTCTCATGCCTTTCTCTCGCACCCACTGACAACGTCCAATCCGTGGCTGGTATACACGGTGTGTTATCTTTCTCCACTTCGAGGCATCCTTTACGATCCGCCGATGCTAATTTTACGGGGCCGTAGTATCGCTTCAGCAGCAACGTGGCGGCAATGCGGCGGCAACGTGGCATCAACGTGGAACTCGTAGCCAAGCCTACGAGCCTCGTTCCCTCCATCTCGTGGCGGCTTCACTGATGATGACGAGATGATCACTTAATTTGGCCAACAGCTGCCGCGTCCTCTTCCTTCTTTTCTTCTTCTTCTTCTTCTTCTTCTTCTTCTTCTTCTCTCTTCTCTTAATCTTGTTTCTCATCCTTCGTTCCTTGGATCTTTCGCGTGTTTCTCGGTTCTTTTATGATTTCGTTTGCTATGGTATGTTGATCTTAAGGAAGTCAATGAGGAAGGATTGCTTGACGAAGTGGACATTCGTAAGGAAGTGAAAGAAATGTTCCATTTTCTTCTGTAACAGATCTTTCTTCTTCTCCTTAAACGTTGTTGTTCGAGGCATAATGTCGAGGACTAACAAAATATATTTTCTACAATTCGAATATTTGAAAGCAATAATAAGTATAATAAACGCATAAATAAATTTATTAATAACTAGTGATTGAAGTGATTAAATATATTTATTGTGTAATGCAAATGTGTAAAGCATTAGTTATAATAATGCATGTGGCGCTAGCATCGCTGGCCGCCATAATGCCAATGAGAATCGATGTACGTTCGACGAGGATCTAAAGAAATGTTCAATTTGTTATATTTAATAAGTAACTGCCAATTAAGTATTTTAGTTGGATATATTGATGTGTTTTTATTTTCATTTAAACGTGGCTGATTATCGAAGAAATTTAATAGATACTCGTTGAAAGTCGATCTTTCTTCGGGATGTTCATTTTATTCTTTAATAGAATCGATAGTTTGTATGGCGATTTACTGTCAATCATGTGGGTTGTATAAGACAGTGATGTTTGCTTTTATGGCTTGGATTGTATGATTCCGTTTAAAAGCATCAGGAGAGTCCACTATTTCTTTCTCCATATTAATTATTATTGAAAATGAGACCATTAAACCATTTATTATTATTTATAGACAATATTTTGTTTCGTTAGATATTAATTCGATTTTATTGAAAGTATTGTTAAAAATTATAATCCGAAAAATAAAATAAAAATATTTTCAATCAAACGAATTCTTTATCCATCTTTATCCATTGATTTAAAAATATGATAATTTTTAAAATTTAAAAGTTTAGAATTTCAGCAATTCACAGTACAATTAATAAGAAGGTAATATTATTCCTTTTTCGGATGAACAATTGCAATTCGTCAAAAAATCACGAGAAAATTAATGCATCGTTTTTTCCCTCAGCATAATAAAGCAAATAATAAAATATTTATCAAAATCCACGATGCGCCCGTGGTGAATTATCGTTTCCTAAAGAGAGGGCCGTGCGGAGGAAGCGAAGTCGGTCCAATTTCGCTCCACCTGGTTTCCTCTAATGAACCATGGAGAGAAAGATGAGCGTTGGGCCGTTGATCTTGGGATGACGAAAATGCTCGTAAATCTCGCGCTCGTATAATAATTTAATAACGGATTCGAATAGGTATGCGAGACCGACACCTTATTTAGGCGACGGTTAGGCACCGTGGCTGTCCTTTTACGCCCATAAATAATCATTGCCGGATTAAAAACGAAGCTGGATCCCGTCTATCAGCCCCTCCAAGTATCCGGAAATTTGGCTTTCAGCCGCCACTTTAAGACCAGATTTCAGAACCTGTCGGTGAATCGTGTAATCGAGCTCTTAATTTTGACCTGGTCCACCATTGATACGCGATTTAGAAAAAAGAGAACGGAATATCGTTCGTTAAACTTGTCAATCGATTATTTTTTTTCGTTTATTTTTGCTTTTTTATAACGTATAACGAAACATTTAATTTTTTTCCTTGAAAGGAGAAAAGTAGAAAAAATTTGGAAAATGAATTTTGAAGTTTCACGAAATTAATTTTCAATATCAATTGCAATATAAATTGCATAAAATTATATTCTGATTATTTTTAAATTTTTTACCATTCAAATCTTAGTTAACATTTTATTTCTAAAAATAGAAATTACAATTGTCTATATATAGCTTCTCATTTTTAGAAATAACGAATCGTAGTTATAATATACGGTGAAAAAAATGGAATAAAACTTTATAAATATTAACATATGAATAAATTAGCCTTCAAGAAACATATTATTACAGAGTGTTAATATAATACCATGAATTTGGATGAAAGATATAATTTGTTTACGTGCGATATTTTTATGATAGCTCGCGTATTAAAATTTCTTCCGATCTATATTTAACTCTACGATGTAAAGTTTCGCAGAAAAACATGTTGATTCGAGAATATTAATGAAACGAGTCATTGGTATTAGAACTTACGAAAACGAACTTGGAGTAGAATTTACGATGAAATTATGTAAATTAGAGGCATGTTTAGCGCAGCTTGTGTCAGGTAGAAACGAGCGATATTCTAAAAATATTCTAGATTCCTTTCACTGAAATTATTTATCGTGATTGTAATTATCGATGACGCATTCTCAGCTATCTCCGGGCACAATTTTGAAAGTATTAGAATACCAATTATGTTGATGGATTTTTTGTTATTTCTAATATATCGTAAAAATACGATTAGACTAATATAATTTAAAATAATAAGAGACAGGGGCAGTTTGTTAACTAATTGTTAAATCGTTTCAAATAGTATCATCGAATTCTCGATAAAGATTTCAATTACATTTATAATTAAATATAACATTAGACAATATATCAAATTTAATATTTCTGATTTATAAAAAAAATTGATAATAATTTTTATTTTCAATTTCTACTTTTAAAATATATTTATACTTGTATTGAATAAATATTGTAATAATTATATTGCAATAATTCGTATAAAAATCACTTGAAAAGCTTCTATTAATCTCGAAAGAATTAAAATTCAAAATGCTATTCAATTTTAAAAGATTCCACACATTTCATGGAACGACCCAGCCCCATCTCCACCAAAATAAATCCATTTATAAATAATCTTCAAACAAACGTATCCAACTCTACTTACCACCAAAAAAAAAAAAAAGGAAAAAAATAAAAGGAGACTCCTTATCACATTAATCAAATTCTTCACCGATCAAACCCAAAAAGCCGATCCAAAGGAACCACTGGAAGAAGGAACCGTAGGAAGAAAAAACAAGATACCTCTCGTTCCGCCAAAATTGAAACTCGATTAATCTCCCCGGCACTCCATGGCCCAGCATCGATTATTCCCGGTGGCCAGATTTCCTCGGAATCCATCCACCGCCATACCTAAAAGAAGAACCCTAAAAATTCCCTCGAAAAGAAAAAAAAAAAAGGAAAAGAAAAGGAAAGAGGAAAGAGCAAAATTCAAAACGCGAAATTCGAAACATAGATTAAAAAAGAAAGAAAAGAAAAGAAAATTAAAAAAGAGAAATCCACGAAATAAACTTCGTAAATTTATCTCTGGACATCGTTTGCTGTCGCCTGGGTTCATCGGTTCGACTCGCTATTTTCGAGTCTGGCCGCCCCTACGGAGTGGGCCGCGCGGCGTAATTCAAAAATTCAAATTACGTATTCTATTAGGTGCGAGGCTGGCCGCGGGCATTGGTGGAAACGAGCGTGAGAAAGAGAAAGAGAGGCAGAGATAGGGAGAGAGAGAGAGAGAGGGAGAGAGAGAGAGAGAAGAAAAAGGCACAAAAGGGAAGGCCGTGGCGAAGGAAAGAGAAAAAGGGCAAACGAGGGGACGAGGATCGAGCGCTAGGTTTTTGTTCGGCTGAAAGAGGATGGGACGAGCCGCTCCGCTACTCGAGGGTACAAAAGGAGAAGGGTCCCGGTAGGTGCGCCGTGAGGCCGGCCGAGAAGGGGTGGCGGGCTGGCACGTCGGGCGGAGGGAGGGGGGGAGCCGGGAAGAAATGAGAAAGAGTGTAATAAATTGGCGGTGAGATTATTCTCGACGTGCATTAAGACGTCAAGCGGCGACGGACGACCTGGAAAGTATTGCCCGACACCTTCTACGCCACTATTCTTCCCCTTCCACCCGGTCCCCACCGCTCCACCTTTTTCCCCCCACCGCGAGCCAGGCGAAACACGTTCCCCCACCACGTCGGACGCGGAGGATCGCGGAGGAGAAAATGGTGGAGCGGGGAGGGGGATCGCGGGGTCCGCTTGGAACGACCTACGGCCCTGTGCCCGACCAGCCGCGAGTCGGACACGGAAAATTATGCTCGGCCTAATCAGCCGGAGGTGTGAACGTGCCCCATCTGAATTCGTTAACTCGAGTGGGCCCCTCTCGTGGGCCCCAGCAATGAGGCGGATTCTCGATGCGCGTGCACCTCGGTCCTTTGAAATGGATCTTTCTCGACGGATGAAAGTAAGAACGTTTGTTTGTTAAACTTTTGTTAATTTTGTAAAGTATCGCTTTTTCTTTTTTTTTTTGAATAACCACTTGCACGCTTTAAAACATCGTTGTGTAAATCGTTTAATCTTTGGAAATCTCCAATTCCTGCGTGGAATTATAATTCTGGCTCCTCTTACGTAAAAGAGAAATAGAATAGTTATAAATCTGATGCCAACACTCTAGTTCTATAAAGTATAGACATATAACTTGCGTATATGCATACATAAAGTATTAATAAACATATTGAATAAATGTATATCTTAACACCGATTATTCATTTCGTTGTATAAATACGATCATTTAACATTTGCAAATATAAATTTAAATCAATTGACTTGTATTACAAACTGACTCATTAATTTGCAACATTTTAATTTCGATTCGAAGAGAAGAATTCTTTCGATTCGGAAAAAAGAAATGAGAGAAGAAAAAAGAGATGATTGATAAAATCTATCAGAGTTCTTATTCGATCGCAATTTTTTTCCAACGATTTAACGCGATTAAACCGAGCCGATCGAAGAAAAGATCTCTCAAGAATCTTTCCTCCAATGTAATAAAGTCGCAGTTCAAAATTGACAGCGACGAACGAAGTGGAATGTTTTATTGAAACGGACTCGATAATCTTCGTTCCATTTCCATTGGAAAATTGAACGTTGCGCGAAACGAAAAAGTAATGGACAGGGCACGCACCGCTCCGGGCTTGGAATAATACGTAGTCACACGCGTTTGGGCCCCTCGAGTCTGCCAAGTCTCACGAAAATTACCGGTTTCGATGAAACGAGTCGCCCAGTTTGCCCCGGCAAACGCGAACTAATCTGAGGGGCGTAGTTTACGTCAGGTGTTCGATTCTCGCGATGCAAATTCCAACCGGTGGATTTGATATTCAGATTCTTTTGCGTCGCGCGCTAACTTGATCTACTCCCCTTTCAAAATTTTCCGCGTTAAAATATCTTGTCTTGAAATGTATGACGATTCAATTTTCTTTTCGCTTAGAAAGATAAATTAAATCTTCCATTCGTTGAGTAAATATAAATTAAATTTGATTCTATTTGAAAATTGAAATTCTGTTATTTCTTTCTTTTAGTTTCAATTAATTATCCCAATTGAAATAATCTCCTATCTTTTTCTTCTTTCATTTTAAACTTGGCACTGATCTGTATCTGAATCTGTATCTGAAATGAAAAGCAATAACAAGAAAATTTAAACGAAAGAAAGAATCTGTCTTGAAAAATTAAAAAATATTAATAAAGATAGATAATTTTAATAAAGATAGGTAAAGTATAGTATATATTGCAATCTAAACTGTAATAGGTATGGTGTTCCTTCGGAAATTCTATTAAAAAGTTCCATAAACTTGGCGTGAAATTTATAAAGTTGCTTGGTAACGTTTGGAATTCAGTTCCATGCCTCGGTCCCCTTTTTCTTCCTTCTTTGGTCGGTTTTATTTTAGAAAAAAAAAAGTACAACACAGAGAGAAAGAGAAGAAGAATACGATTCAGCCGGATGGATTAGGCCCCCCTGTGGCTACACGTGGGTCCTTTTGGTGGGTGTTAAGTAATACATTATAAGGTCAACACCTGGCACTGCGTGAGGACGGCCGCATAAGGCCAACTCTCATCCTCTTCGACCTGAAGAAAACGATCGGGACTTGTTAACACTCCCGGAAACACCGTGGCCAGCCACCGGATGAATATCTTGCTCGATCGACTCTCCACCTTTGTTCGAATCTTGTCCACCATTTTTTTCTCCAACTCTTCCTTGCTTTTATATTTTTCAATCTTCGAGCTCAATATTTCTTTCGTGTAATTATCACGAGTCTATTAATAGTCTTCAATATTAATTAATTATTTCAAGTTGGTTTTGCTAATTTTTAAAATATTCCATCTCTGGCCATATTATATTTCATCTTCAAAACAATTAACATCGTTTTCTTTAAAAAATTTCTTCCTCGAATAATTCCTATTCCTCTTCTTTATCATAAAATAAAATCGAGCTAAAAATTAAAAAGTCAATGTAATAAATAAGAACGAAATATCAACACTAACAACTCACCATTCCATTAAAAAAAAAATCACCATTTCAATGATTCTTCTTTCTCATAAAATACACATCGAATCTTACATCAAACGCATACAAATTAACAACTACGACTATAAAGTAATCGATAGATCAAACTATTTCAAACTACTTCGCATAAAAAAATTGATCCAAAACAACTTTCCTCTCTCTCCTTCTTTTTCGAAAGGAATTTTAGAAAATGGAAAGAATACAAAACCTACGTGAACGTTTCTCCTATCCCCTTCCCTTCCAATATTCCTCGACACGAAAAACAATATCGATACCGACGACTCACACTCCGAAACTAATCCCATCGAATCCATCCCGCCGAGGCCAGGCCGCAAGCACACCAAGTGATCCTCGTTAACAACCGACGGTTCACAACTCGGGAGGGAGGGTAATAATAACAACCGGTACATCTAGGAACAAACGGGGCGAGTTGAATTCCAATCAACCAAGGCTAAATTACACCGGGCCATTAGCTACCAAAAACTTCCACCCACCGTGGTGGAGGATGACTCGTCGAGTATCGGGGGCCATCGGGTTTCGACGCAACTCGAGAGATTTCGGGGGCTCTCCCCTTACCTGCCCAGATGCGTCCCTTCCTTCCCCTCCTCCCTCCCCCCTTGTTCCCTCCGTGCCGCGCACCGGGCGGAAGGAGGAAGAAGGACGGGGCCGAGGGAGGAGGAGGAGGAGGTTGGGAAGGAGAGCCGGACAGAGAAGACGATGAAGACGTTGTAAAACGACTGTACGCTCCGTGTCTCGGTTCTCACACCTCGAAGACGAAGCGGCGCACGGTCAAAGGCCCGCGGGGGGTAAGCCCCTCGGACCGTGAAGCTAATTGATACGTAAGATTACGTTCCTTGGCCTGTTTCGCCCCCTCCCCCTCCCCCCCTCCACCCCTTCCTCTCGCCCTTGTCCGGATGATTGGTTGTCGGGCCCGCAGACTAGTCTCTAAATTCCTTGGCCCAAGCTTGGAAGACTCGCACGCGCGGGCTTGAACGTTATTTAAGCAAGTGTTCCCCTTGCTTGCTTTCGATGCGATTTCGCAGGGAATCGCTCGATCTTTGTGATACAATAAATGGACTTCTTCTTCTTCTTCTTTCTTTTTTTTTTTTAATTGATAATTGAAATTATTAATATTGTTTGCTTCTTTTTTTTTAATGCAATTAAGTTTGATCGTGAAATTCTACCTTTCGTGCATAAATCCAATACAAAAGAATATTTGTAATCGTTCCATCCGAATTTCCTGATAACGCGATAATGAACTGTATTAAAATTCTTTTCGTACACACGCATATACGAAAAGATATTAACTACCAAAACAATTATTAAAATTATGATCCAAATTCCTTAAAATTTATCACTCAATGGAATTGCAACTCGAAAGAATCCATCGATCGGATAATTTCACTCTTCTCCAAAAAACATCCAACCATCTATTCGATCTTCCTTTCCGACCGCAAAACGCATCAAACGTGATTCTCCTCCATTCCCGCGAATAGTTTTCCACGTGTTCGAGGAACGAAAATATCGGGAGGATAAAACATTCGTGTGATATGCACGATTCCCGCGTATACACCATCATCCCGTAAAACGTAACTCGTACCGTCTCTAAAAGAGACCGAGCGCCTGTTCCTCTTCCTCCGCTCTCTCTCTCTCTCTCTCTCTCTCTCTCTCTCTCTCTCACGAAAGAGCCGAAGAGAGCACGGCGTTCATAAAACGGCCGTAAAACACTAAACGGTTGTAAAGCTGCCGCCCCGAAAACGCGCGCGAGCGTGCACCGTTGTTTAGCCCTTGTGCTGTTGCTGCGGTATCGTCTTCTTCCTTTGCGGCCCCGGCCGAATAGAGACACGGACCCCGTCGATGTTAAATCATCCCGCGACCACGCCTCCTCCTGTCCTTTTTTTTTTTTCCTTCCCCTCTCTCGCTCGAGCTCCTCTTCCTCCTCTTCTCTGGGCCGCGAATCCTTCGGGATAGAGGAGAGAACCTTGATGCCCCCGTTCCGCCGCCTCTGTTTTTTAATAGTCCCGCAGATTGATTCGAATCCGTGTTCGAGTGGAATCTCCCTCTCGAGAGTTTCCTCTTCCGATTCGAGGTGGAATTTTTGATTCTGGGGAAAGGGTTTTATTCTTCTTCGAGAATCTTCGAGAAGAGAGTTTTCTAGAATTTTTGATTAGATCGAATGAGATAATATTATTTCTTTCTGGTTGTAGAATTATTATTATTAATTTCAGAATGCGTACGGTCCAAATTAAATTTTATTTCTATTGTATTTTAATTGGAGATAAAGGTTTGTTTATATTGTTCAAGAAGAGTGCACAGAAGAAAATAATTTGTATATAATATTCGCTTTGGAATATTATAATTTGAATAACTTCTTGTTCAGGAATGTTTTTTTAAAAATATTTATATAGAGAGCTATTTTTGTACGATTCCAGTGAATCGTATCATGATTTTCTGATACATGATCACGCAGTAATTTCGTTTTTGGTATTCGGTAGTTAAAGAATTAAGAAAAGGAACTTCCCTTTTGATTATAGGAACCGCTTGATAATGTTGTTAACTCTGATTATTAAAAGATAAATTTGCCTCTCTCTCTCTTTCTCTCTCTCTTTCTCTCTTTCGAAAACGATAGAATTTCTCCTCGACAAATAATAATCAACTTGTCTCTCGATCAAAATTATTCCAAACATTTCTTAAATATATATAATTAATGAACATGTATAAAATATATACGCATTATCATTACTCTATATTATCATACTTATTTAATATAATCTTCATCGGTTTGCTTCATCCACGATCCTCGTCTCACAATTTTCCAAATAATAACAACTCGAGTTTTTAAATTCCAAGAAAACCACATTCCGATCATTCAAACTTATTTACGAACCATAATTTCTTTCGTGCGAACGGAGTCCATCTATCATCAATCACATCTTCTTGACACCCGAAAAGCCATATTCTCGAATTAATAACAACACAGAACTGTTTTTACCATAAAATATACTTTTCCAGATATACGATACCTTTCTAAGTTTCATCCTCTTCTCGATTTCTTCATCGAGATCATTAATGATAGATCAATGTAATGATTCAATGTTTAATGTAAAATTTAATATTCAAAATGTTAGCAGAGAATTCGAATTTGTTATCTTCTTTCTTTTTGAATGGAAGTAAATGAAAAACGTGTTGTCAATTACCTGAAAATTAATTAAAATGATGATTTAGAATTTATATTATCAAAATCTGAATCATCGGAATCGACTTCTTTTTATCCAATTACAGTGTTAAAAATATTTTAATCGATACCTTGAAAATTGAAACAACGATTGATCATAAATAATCGTTTCATAAATAAATTATTCAGAAATAATTTTACCTTTAATAATATATTTGTTTAAACAAAATCATCCTTCTTTCTAAATAATCCCAAGATAAATCCAAGAATTCTACAAAAAGAGAAGAAGAAACGTTATTGTAAAAGTTCAAGAAAATATTTCAAATATTAATAAGAAGGAATAATCAATGTTCGATTGTACTTGCGACGTGCTCTATCCCATCACCGAATGATCTCTCTATAACTCCGTGAAATCTTTCTCATCTATCGGTCGTCGCTTTAAACTTTGATGACTCCGTGATAAACGGGAGGTCGTAAAATTATCGAGCGGAAATTACAAGAGTCGACCAAAGGGGAACCGGGTCCAAAGTACAACCTGTCGGAAGTCGTCCTCGTAATTAGGCACTCGTTATCCCCCTGGAATTTAATCCAGAGCGAGCAACATCTCCACGTCGATCATCATCATCCACGCCCGATTTGCATCGTTTCGTGAACGGATTAAGATTCAATATAAGCCTGTAGGAGAAGGAACACAAGCTCCCTCGTGTTTACCCCGAACGGGCGATGAAGTTGTTTCCGATCTTCGATGATTGCTCACGGCCGACGCCGTGATCAAACTTAATTCCAACCGTTTAGGATTGTATCATCTCTCTCTCTCTCTCGATTCAGGATACGCGCAATGTTTAATAATCGCGTGATAAATTGCGTAAAACCGGTAACAGTTGTGCCTCGATCATTTACACCTCGAACGAATACGTAAAACGAATACGTTCCTCGAATTCGATTGGACGTAGAATGAAAATGGATATTGCGATTGATTTTTTTTCAAGTAATTGTCAAAGGAATTCTCAAGATTCTATACTTTGTAAAAATAATCTCGCGTCTATTTTATATTTTATATTTTATGCTCATGAATAGAAATTGCGAAATTTCCTCGATCCCAAAAAGTTCATTGTTCCTCGCGCGAATACCTCTAACCTACAAAACACCAATCGATTCATCGACGAATACCAGAAAAAAAAAAAAATCACTTCGATAGAAAGAAAGGATATTGCTCACCGTTATACAACCACCATCATAGCTGTATAACCAGTTCCCCGCCTCGTCCCTCCCCGACAAACAGCTACCAGCGTCTCGAAAATTTCGTAATTTCTTTAAACGATCGGTTGACAGATAATCGACACGGTGTTTTGGACCGAGGAGATCCGCATTATCGGGCCTCGTGATCGAGAAGTGATCGATATATCCCCTCGATCCCTGACCCAATCGATAACGAGGTATTAACGATCCGGAGCTCTGAACCAGTTCTCAGAGGGGAGGGTTCTGGCCTCTCTCTCTCCTCCGCGCTGCCTGGGATCCGTCCTCCCTCCTCTCCCCCCCCCCCGCTCCCTCCAACCGCTCGAAGCGCCCATCGCGATGGGCCCACGAGGGGCCCGGCGCGATCTCCGCGCTCTTTTGTTTCGAATCGGCCGCAGCTTTTCGATTATCGTCCGCCGTGCACCGTAACGATCGCCTAACTCAGTGGCCCCGCCTACCGGCCGAACGCTGCTCCACCCCCTCGGGGCCCCGGGACCCGGGCCCCACTTTTTGCATTTAAATTAATTTGCGCCGATTAATTTTTAATTAAAGCCGCGCTCCGGGACCGGAGTTCCCGGGTTCGGTAGGCGCGAAATACTCTCGACAAACGCGCCGATTCCCTCCCCTAATCGAGGGGCCTGCCTTCCCGCTAATGGGAATCGGTTTTGGGCATAGAGATCGCCCTAGATTTTGAAAGGAATGGAAGGAAGGAGAGTTTAAGGAGTAAGTTTCGTACGGAGGGTACGGAGGGTATGGTTTGGGTTTCGAAGATCGTTTAAGGTTGGTCTCTCGTTGGTTAAGGGCCTAATGGGCCCCTTGGTCTTCTAGGGAAAGGGGCCCCTCGGTGGGTGTGGACTCGTGGAGGTCCTAATTTTTAGCGAAAGGATTGATTTTGGTGTGTGATACGGTGGTTGGGTATTCATTTAAGTAAGAAGGCTTGGTCGAAGAATTGGGGAACTGGGATGACTTGGGCTTTTCGAAATGTGTGCATTGGAAAATATAGCTTCTTTTATTGGTAATTATTTTGTTACGAAGTATTGACGAGGATGCGTGTAAGTTTTCTGTTCTGTCTAAATATGATGGAAGGCAATAAATACGATGGACTGTGAAATGAGTTTCTTTGTTACGCCCTCCTTTTTTACACAAAGCAATTTTGAGCAATTTTTTTTCAAATTATCGAAGAATTGAATAACTCAGAAATGGTGGTTTGGTCGTCTGATATTTCTTAAATTTCGTATTTACTCGAAATCGTTTTTCGAACATTTTCCAATTTCCAATCCTAATTAACCTAAAAAAGAAAAAGAAACGTTTTGAAAAATATTAAATCAATCGTAAATGAATATTGTTCATCGAATGGATACAAATCCATACATACCTCAAATTCTCGAATATTATCTATCCGATATCACCTCGTTCAAAATATTTTTTCAACGTGATGCACACGCGGCTAATCTTAAATTTAAGGGATGGAAATAGCTCCTTCGGCTCAGATGCGTTTTAACGGTACGATATTTACGAGAGTGGATGCTCTCGCCTTATAACAATATTTTTTCTCCGGACAGACGCACCGATATTCTCAGTCCGAATTCGCACGCAGACGATCGCTTATGCTGATTGTATGTGCACCAAGAGAAACGGCCCCCTGTATCGGAATGCGATCTCCTCGTTTAATTACGAATCCTTCTGGGAACGATCACGACACCATTCGTACGCGGTGTTCCACGAAATCGACCACCTACAATATAAACACATTATATAACCTAAGAAAATGCTCCATATGATATGAGCGTAGAAAATAATCGAGTTAAATACAGGTAAACGAAGTCCAATAAACTGAAATTTCATTGAAGTAGAAGAGAATAACTTGGTTCGAATCGTTTCCATAATTTTTATCTTAATTTGGCGAACGAAATATTTCGATATTTGGCAAGGAATTTGATTTTAAATTACAATTTTTCACATTCCGCGAAGTGAACTCCATTATTCTAAATAAAAAAAATCTCGTATACCTTTTCTTCCTCGAAAAACATTTTGCAATTAATTTTAATCCACCACAATTCTCTTACAAATTCTCTAACTTCTGCTCCAAAGAAAAAAGCCGAACGAACTCGTACTCGTTCCTACAAAAATATCTACTTCAGAATCAATTCTGAATAATTTCAATTCTAAATAATCGAAATGAAAATACGTACTACCAATTATTTTAAAACACACCTCAGGAAACACCTCAGGAACACCTGCCTTCATTCCTGCTCTCCTAATCCCGCGAGCCAAGATCGATATTCCACCCGTCCCGTGTCCCGATTTCCGTGTCGAGGCGATATCCAACGGAAGCCTTCCGTGCTTTTCCATCGTCTCTTGTTCTCCGTTCCCCGATCTTGTTGCTCGTTTAAACCGCGAACGAACCTCGAAAAGAGAGGCGAGAGAGACGAGAGAGAGAGAGAAAGAGAGAGAAAAGAAAGAGAGAGAGAGAGAGAGAGAGATGGGTCAGAAACGTTCCACGGCGGCACGAATATCCACGCCTACCCATAACGATATTTTAATTAAACCGAGGCGCTGGTCGAGCCGAGGAGAAATTCAATCTCGGGATAATAAATGATCGTGGCCCAACACCTTGCTGACTGCTGACGAGCCGACACCTCGGCTTAAACAGTTCACACCTTTTCCGTGTGCACTGTCCGGAATGGTCAGCGAGGATACTCCTCTTTATTATTTCTTTGATAAATTCGATCGAACTCGCCCTTATCATTTGTCTTAGGGGGATCCAACGCTCGTTAGGTTGGCCGTGCTGTTGGCCACGTGAATCGATCGCACGTGAAAGCGTCGAAAGTGATGGAAAGTAGGTTGGACAACTGTTTAACCCCTTTGAAGGGTTAAATATTAAGATAGATTGGTCGGAGATAATATCTTGGCTGTGGAATGGCGTGAATTTTTAATCTTACGGGATGACGTTTGTTTGGGGATTGGTGATTATTTTTCACGGATGGGATATAATAATCGTTTCGTCGAACGAAGAAGAATAATTATAGATTTCGTTTCTAAGGTGAAAATCATTGGAAAATCGAAGGAAAGATTGTGGAGATTGTGTATTGTAAGATGAAATGGTGTATCGAATATTGTTGAAATTTTAAAAATTGGATTTTATAAAGAAAAAAAAATTACCTTGCTTGTAATAAGAGATAAAAACGATGAATCGAATATTGGAATTTTTTTTGGAATCCTTCGAGTCTTTGGAAAACTATGAAATTTTATACGAAAAGAATAGGAATGATTTGAATAAAATTTTATGATTTAGAAATATTTTCATAGTTTTCTAAATTATCCTTAGCCGCTATAACTGATGGGAACATTACTATAAGTATACTATCTGATTTTAAACACCAGAAAAATTGCGAAAATTAACTTGCCTTGAATAATTTTAACTGTTACTCGTAAGAGAAATATTTATCACACGTTATTAAGACGTTCTTTCGACGTTATTAAGACGTTAGTGATCCATCGTTGTTAAATTATTCGCAACAATTTATAGGAAATTTCACGTTTATTAAAGAGAAGATGCTTTTGTCGCTATCTTAACCATGATTTGTGTGAAACATAACTGACGAGAACCTAATTGCACAATGATTACCGACTTGAGTGAAACTGCTTCGCCTGGCTTGCATCTCATGGAAAAAATAGGAAAAAATATCGATGAATTATAGTTCATTCGTATCTTTGTAAGGTAATTTATGTTTACAGTTGCATTCGTTACAAGTTTGATGGTTCATCGACTTCTCATTAGTCATGAGTCGATTCACTGATAGTGAAGCATTCGGTAATTATCGCCATCGTTATAAATTGATCTGTTATCTGTACAAGATCACCGGTTTACAGTTAAATTTATGGTAAATAAATTTTATTAGCTGTAAAAGTTTTATGAAATATAATTTCTAATCGAGCATGTATTAATTTGTAATTTTTTTTTTTTTTCCTTTTTTTTCTAACCTCTTCTAGATTTATAATAGAATATAAAGAAGGATTACGAAAATAGATCTATTACTGAAAATATTGTATAATAATATTACACTATTGATAATTATAATATTACATCTACATTCTATTCTAAATATATTTCATGTTACATAATATCAATACCAATATTTCATGATATAATTTTATAATACAATATTTTATAATACCAATCTTCATCCTTTTCCTCAACTCTTTCTATTTCTGTTCAATGAAATCTTATTTCTTATGATTCGTTATAAATATACATATATATATATATATATATATATATATATAAAACCATTAATTTTTCCATCTCCATTAATATCAAACTAATTCCAATTACAAAAAAAAAAAAGAAAAAAAAGAAAAAATTCTGAACTTATTTCCAATAATTTACCTTCTCTTCGTAAGGTAAGAAGATGTTTATTTCAATCCTTCATCATTATCATAGTTACACATGTGCGTAAAAAATGGAATCCTATTAAGGAAATCGATCACTTGATGAGATCGTCTCTCACGGATGCGCGAAACAAATTTAATGAAACGTTTTGTAATTCTTGTAAGCATAACCTTGTCCAGTTATGCATAATGCGCACACGTTCCTACGGTTTCAGCCGTATTATTACGTTTGATTACCTATTGGTGGCGACTCGTGATTCCATTAAAAGGTTAGACGAGATTTCATTACTCCATTAATCAGTGGAACGATTGCGGTAGCAGCGAACCGCGTCGCAATCATTCTTTATGGTCGAATTAATCAACGAAACGAGGACGAAAATTGCGAATGTCTTAAATATCGGCCCATTAATATATCGGAGCATTATTGTTTCTTATTAACTTTCACGACGAGTATTGAAATCCATCGTTGTGTCGTTATTAAAATGTAAATTTACGATTTCAATCTCTCTCTTGATTAAAAAGTTTTCGTTCGATATTAATAATATTAATATTGAACGCAAGAATTGAATATCTTATAATTTTAAAAAAATTCTACGTGATTGTAATGACATTTTCTCCTACGATTTTTTCTTGGTTAAAAATATTGGATAAATCTAACTAATAATAATTATTTTTGTGAAAAATTAAATGTGTAAATTATATTAGAGACTACCTGATAATTTTTATAAATGAAGAAATAATCGACTTTCGAGGAATTGAACTATTTCTCTAAAAAAAGAACTTATTCTTATTCCTTTCAATAGGGATTAAATACGAAGAGTAGGATGGAAAGATGAATCCTTTTTTTTCTTCTACTTGGCTAAGCACTGAGCATGACACGCTAGTTTCGATGCATAACATTCAATTTTTCGAATGACTAAACAATGAGGCAAATCCGAAGGGACTATGGGTAAAAATATATAATGTCCTTTCCTTTCTTAAAGAAAGAAAGAAAGAAAAAATAACCCGTTTCATCATAATTTAAACAATGGTTAAATTATAGATTAATATTCATGAAGAGAAAGAAAAGATATTATTTTCTTACTCTTCTTCTTTTTTTTCTTTTTTTTTTTTTTTTTTTTTGCTTCTTGATTCAATGCAGATATACTCTTATTATATATTAAATTACGATTTCTATTTGATACAAATTATTACGTTTATATATATGTATATATGTCGGCCATGTTCAGACGTTGTAATTACTTTCGCAATTAATTTCATATTAAATTACGAATTACATTTTCAATTAATGAGGCCCGGCGTGGATCGAATTATGGGTCTCATTATAATTCCGCCATTAAACACTAATTATAGTAGCAATTAATAACTAGCCGCTTTGATTATTAATTTCATAAAGATTCCACCACTTAATAGAAACTCATCGATAATCCGAATGGTTGTAAAAATACGAATTAACGTAAAAGAAGAAAAAAAAAAAAGAAAAAAGGAGAAATCGATTTTTAAAAATTTAAAAATCGTGAAAAATTACGATCGATTCGACTTTATTAATGCTTTGGAATAATTTTCTAAACGATGCCTCTTATTTCTTGTTAATCATTTTTTTTTTTAAGAGGAAATTATACTCTTCAAACAAGAATTGAAGAATGTTTCACATCCTTTTACGGAAGATCGATTATTCGGTGTAAATTTTTTTCTGAAAGGCGGTACTTCCGGTTATCGGGAGTACAGGATGGAACGACACGCCTATCAAATTACACCAATAAATGGAGCAAACATCGAATTACTGATTGGATACAAAATTTGAAATATAAATCCAGCCCGATACAATCTGTCGTCGAAAAATAAATATCGAATTTTTTAAGAAAATTTTTAATTATAGCAAACGTTTTTTTTTTAATACCTTCACTTCTCGTGCTATTAATTCCAAGACGAAAAAAGGACAAATTCTGACAATCGATTTTTATAATATCAAATATGATATATATATACATCTACAATGAAAATTATATTGACTAATTTTTCATATTTTCATCAGAATGATTATGCAAAATAATTCTTATGTATATTTTAAAATTTATTTTAAGAGAGAGAGAGAGAAAGAGAGAGGAAGTTTGAATCGAAACATATTCCACACGTATCCGTATTTAAAAAATCGAATATATTTCTCATTGCTGCGTCTCATTTATATTCAGTCTCAGTTGTCCTTTAAATGAAATTTATTAACAAATTATCCTCGTTGCAGATTGTTGCAACGCGAGTTATTAAGATTCTCGAGGAAACGGAGACCAAACATCGTCCGGTTCGTTCATGAATACAAATTGTCCGTATTAATCGCGTTTTTCAAGGAGTCTATCTGGAAAATTTGATCAATTAATACGCGAAACGACTTAACTGTGTTTTAATGGAGACCGGTCGAATCGATCGATTTAAATTTCCGCTTACACGTCGAATCGTGATACTTGTGCGCGGAGAGCAACAAAATTTATAAAAGCCAGTTGACTTTGTAATTTAACGTATGGATTATAAATTTGTGCATCCTCGATTATTGGCAACGTTAAATTCCTATGGCTTTTCGAAAAATGATTTTATGAACGTATATATATACAGGCACACACACATACACGCACACATACACATATGGAAATGCAATAAAAATATTATTCTTCTTTTAACAAATTCTGTTTTTACGATAGCGTTTTCACCTCTAATATATCTTACACATCGTTATATAATCGCGTTATCTATTATGTGCACACGTGTAAGTAGATATATGAAATGTAAATGCGATAAAATAAAAATTAATTAAATTTCCCTCCTTTTGTGATCGTTTAATAACCATCCTTGAATTAAAATATTTTATTTCGCGTTGTCGATTATATTTATTATATTGTTCGAATTTTAATCGAACGAGGGAATAATATATGCGAGATTAATTATCGATCGGCTAGCAAGTAAATATATTTTTTCACGCGTGATAAGCGAATTAAAAATCGAGCTTACAATCGAGCTTATAACTTTTATATCAAGCTTGAATTTTAAACTTTTAAAAGACTTTTGTGTTAAAATATTTATTTAAATTTATGATCGTTTAAACATTTTTCAATAAAAATGAAAAAGTAACAAAAGATTTTTCGAATTTTTCTCCAAAAAAAAAAATCGACGAGTAATATGTGTATGTGTGCGTGTATGTGTGTGTGTCTGTATATATATACGTTCATAAAATCATCGAAAAATATTAAAAATAATACAACTTTTATTTCCTTACGAAGAACTAATATTTAAAAAAAAAGAATTCAAAAAATTTGGAAAAATATTTATATATTTCAATTTATCTGCGTGAAAATTCTGCATAAAAATCCTTTTACTCGCACGACATACCGATTCGTCAATCTTATTATTTGCCCATTTTTTTATTTTTAACTTAATTGAAAAAAAATTCCAATTAATTAGATTTTCACGAAATCGCAAAGAAATAAAACGAAAAATTAATAAAGCAAATATCTTTCGCTGCGAGAGGATAAAAAAAAAAATACAAAAAAAGGGAAAGATCGAAAGGGATTCGAGGCACGTCGCATTTTCATTGAACGTGTTTCCCGCGGTATCAAGAGCGATGGCGACAACGTCACGCGAACGCCGCTTGATGAGTCTATTATAAAATTAATAACTATAAATCTCCGGTATCCCAACGCGCGAGATAGCACGTGGCTGGCCGTTTTTCATGCCCCGGTTAATTATACACGGCTGTAAATTGAGCGAACCGCAGTTAACCGGGCCTCTCTTTTTCCTTCACCGATACGGCCTTCGATATCTCCTTCTTCTCGCTACCGATCTCTGTCTCTGCACGTGAGCGCAGATATCTTTGGACAATATCGATCTCGATACTGTCTTCTATCGATTGACAGTTGTGTATCGACGTGTATGACGTTTTCTCCTGAGATATCATCGATCGAGTGTGAATTTTCTATAACCAGAAGCTTAATAATTGTTCGCCTCTGTTACATATTGGAAATTATCTTTTTTAGACGGGAAAAATATTATGCAGAGTTAGAGGAAATCATGTAATTACAACTAAGAAGAAATTAAACAACTAAGAAAGTATTAGGAGAAGATTGAAAGAGGTAAATGTATTAACATTTTGAAAAGTGTTGTAAGTATATGGTGTTTAATATTGTAGAATTATTGTGGAAAGATTGAAATATTTAGAATTTCCAAAATCGTTCACAACTGGAACAATTAAAATAATTAATCAAAATATTATAATAACTATTCGATAAATTATTCATTCCTTACGGTTTTAAATCCTTACTTACAACCACGATTGAACGAAGAGCCACAATTTTCTTCCCATCCGGGAATATCGTCGAAACGATCTTCAGGATCGAAGAAAAGACTCGAGAAAAGGATCATCTCTCTAACCCGTTCAACCCTCTCTCTCTCTTCTAACTCCCCTTTTCGCGTGTCTCGGGGGCATTAGGAGGAAACGTTCACGGCAACCAGTTTGAATTTCGAAGCGTCTGGGGATAATTCCATCGACGGGGTGTTCTAATTGGCCTCTCATTACCGATGCTCGGCTTGTTTCGCGATGGCGAGCCGTGGGGGCCGAAAAGGGGTCCCACCAGCGTCCCACAAGCTAAACCGGTGGCCACGGCCCGATTATTGCCAGTTATTATCTGCCGCGGGACCGTTCGATTTAATGGCCAATTGTTTCGAACGCCGAGCCGTTAATAGAAATTTACTGGCGGCCGATCGACCGCGTCCTCTACTCCGAATCCACAACGAATTACGCAATGGCCATCCTCTACGCGAGGTCTCTTTTTTATTTTTTTTTTATTTTTATCTTTTGCCGCTCCTTCCGTAACGATCGATCGATCTCTTCTACATCTTCGATATTCGTATTTTCTTGTCTCTCGTTGGTCGGTTAAATTGTGTCCAATCGAAGGGAATTTTTAATTATTTCTTTTTTTTTTTTATAGTTATACAGCCAAATTTTTTGATAATTTTATCGATAATATTCCATCTGTGGTGGAATGTGTCGAAGATTGATTTTCACACGAACGATCTGAAACGATTCAGTTTCGTTTCATTATTTCGTTTCGGGAGAAATTAATCTTTGGAAAATTTGTCGAGATTAGAAACGATTTAATTTTAATTTTATCGAATTATGAATTAAATCTACACTTGAAATTTCAGAATTAATAGCTAGAATTACAACAATGGAGAAATAACAGATTGAAAATCAACTTTGATGGTTACAAATGTGATACGATTAAACCGACATAATGGCTTATTCTTCACGTGTAATTTCTTCATAAATAACTTGGATGGATTTTGCAATTTGACAGATTGAAAGATACTAGGATAACAAATGCTCGTTGTCTGAACAACTCGGTCACATTCCACTCACGATCAGAACTTATTTTAATCCAATAATTCAATTCATTTTTGAAATGTTTTAAGAAAGAGAAAGAAAAAGAGAGATGAAATACTTATAATAATAGAACGCCTAATAGAAAACAGCTAACGGGATACCTGTGATTTGTACGAGATAATTGGCCGAATTCTATTAAACCTGTCTCCCCTTCGGCGGTTCCAACTGGTTTTTGCTTTAACAGTTGTAAATTGTGAATTCGTCAAACGTAGATATTTTCGTTCCGTTCGCAAGAAACGAACGCGAAACGCGTCCTTCTCGATTTTCAAATAATCGAAATCTTGAAAAATTTCTCCTTGACAAAATTTCAATGGGGATCGATCGATATTACTCTAATTTCAAACGATCGCCCCAATCGATCGTATAAAAAAAAAAATATAAACGAAACACGTATTAAATTCACGAGGAATGAACATTAAAAGCGAACCAAACTCGTCGAAAATTATTCCCCAGAATAAATAAGATATTACCATTAAATCAGCAAGTCAATCTTCCCGGGGGAAAAAAAATTCCACCACGACGTCCACAACAATCTACGCGGCCAGATGCCCGCGAAACCGGATACACCCGATATATTAATACATCAAACGAAATTGACTTATCATCCCTTATTACGAACCCTTATTCCCAACGAGAGATCGATAAGAAGAAAATACCTAACCCTATCTAAACACCATCTCGAATCCCCCTTCCCTTAACGGAAGCCAGAAGAAAAGAAACACTCCCCCCCCTCCCCTTTCAAATTCTCTCTCTCTCTCGTCAGAAAAATTCCCGAAACGAGGCGAGAATTTCTCAGGAGGGAGCGAAGTTTACGTTACAAAACACGACAGCTGTCGGACGCATCGACAGAGGTAACCCCCCCTCCCCTCCCTTTTTTAATTGAAAAAAAGTCGTCCGTGGAGGCTGGAGGCTCTCCAATTTGTTCGATTATCCTCCCTCTAAAACGGACAAGGATAAGAGGATGGAGGGACCTCAGCAAGGGAGGAGGAAGAGGGGGAGAGGGTTGTTCCTCCTCGCTGGAGAAATGGATGGATGGATGGACCTCGGGCCCGGACAGAAAACCTACTATAGATTACCAGGCCTGTTATTATACGAGCAACGGCGCAGCTTTTTTCGTGGCCAAAAATTGGTTTTTAATGCCGGGTTCGTCGCTTTCTTGCGGCCGGAGGGAGGCGTGGGGAGGAGGGCGAGGCGGAGAGGGGGCTCTCTGACTCCGGTAATAACTATATTATCGGCCCCTATGACCACGCGCGCCTATACGCGCCATCGGGTCCTCGAGGTTCGCGGTTTATGGGAGCGGTTTGGGTTTAAGGAGATCGGCGTAGAGTGGGAAAGGGTGTTACAATGTGTATCGAGGAGAAATATATCGGGCTATAATTTGGCCAAGAGGGGAGGAGGAGGAGGTTACCGCGACCTACATCCAGATCCTCCCCTTTTAACGCGAGCAATTTATCACGATGCGCGGGGGAGGGGAGGGCGGGCGAATTGAAATTAAATTTCGAGAGGAATTTTTCGACAGATTTTTGGAATTTTGATTATTAGTTAGAGGACGTTGATTTTTATTATTCTTTCTCGAGAATGAAACGTTGCCTGGAATTTTATTTTAAGAGAGGGGGGGCGTGGGTTTTAATTCTTTTCTTCGGAATAGAAATTGTGAACGATACTTTAAGCGACAAGGATCTGAATTCCATTGTGTAATTTTTTAGAAAAATTTCGTGAAAGTATAATACGCGAAATGGAAGCAAGAATTGTGTTTTAAAGTGATAAGAATCTAAATTAAACGTGGTGAAATTTTTTTTAGAAGAAGAAAAAATTGCCCGCGAAGAAAATCTTATTCAAAAATAATTTTATACCATATAGTGTCTTGAAATTTGATGAAAATTTGATGATGAACTTGGTAATTGAATCGTAACTTTCAATTATCCAAAAGTTAAAAGTTTAAAAGTTTTAGAAAATTAAACTATTTTATCCTTTATTAATTGTTAAACAATTAATCGATGAGATTAAAGACTATGCATATAATATAAAAATACTTATTCCATTTGTAAGAAATAAAAATTGCTTCAATTCTGGAATAATTCTTTCTACCATGAAAGTAACGGACGTGTTAATTGAAAAAATTCCTTGCAAAAATCAACGCTGCTGCTGAATCCTTTCTTCGACGTAAGTAAAAACTGAAAAAAAAAAAAATCTAAAAATAAAATCAGATCCATCGAGATATCCATGCAACTATGTTATTTCCAATTTCACTTTACCAAGATCGAAGGCGTGAACAATGGCCCGCCTAAAACGCACCGGCGCGATTCACCATCGAGGCAACAATCGTTGGAGAGAAAAGCAAATTCAGACGTTTTCGACGAGCCCAGGACGAGGGTGCACCGGTGGTATCAGGCCCCGGTGTTATAATCGGAGAAATTAATGAACCTCGGTTCAAAGACGACCAAAAGGAGGCGAGTTATTGCAACAAACACGTTTCTCAACAACGAATTGTTTCGAGATCACCGGCGGATCTATTGTTGCCCGATACGGAACCCCGCTCGCCTCTCCGCTCCTCCACCCCTAAGGTCGGTGATTCCTTTTGTATATATATGGAGCGGGGCGTCAGTCGTTCGAGGCGATTTATTGATGAGAATTATGAGCGCTGGCCCATAATGCAACGAGCTTCGAGAGAGCTCGACCTTTCTCTCCTTCTTTTCTCTCCTCGTTCCCTTTTCGAGGGCCCCGATACCACCCCTCCCTCCTCCCCCCCTCATCGCAACTTTGGGGAGTGCTCGAGGAGGTGCTAGTAAGAGGCGGGTACTGCCTCGTAAACCTTAGATTTACTTCTGGCTGGCCGCCATCAAAGCAGCCACGTACCACTACGTAGATCGTAGCTCATGGTGTGCTCCGAGAGAGCCGTCTTGAGATACTTATCGACGATATTGCCGCGAACAGAGCCGATTGTTTAAGAACGTTGACCGAGGGAGAAAGAATCGGCCGAGGAGCTGGTTCCCTTTGCATCCCTTCAGAACCTCGTTCACGTGTGAGGCCACGTGTGCCAGGTATCCATTTTGTTATCTCGAATGGCACCCGCGAGTTGTATTTAACCTGATGCGATTACGATAGGTTCGAAGGGTTGATCGCATTGGTTTGATTTTATTGGCGAGTCACTTGTCGGATAATCAGTTTGCTTCGCGGGCACAAATGTTTTTCAATTCTTTTTTATCCACGTGTACAACTTTCCTTTCTTTTTTTTAATGTGTAATAATAAAGAAAAAATTGATCGATTAAATCGAATTTGAAATTTTGAATCGTTGTAAATTGTAAATGGAGAATATTAAATTGTTTAAAGAAAATTTTATCACAAATTTTAATTTCTTAGATACGTAGATATATATAGTAGATGAAAATTTGCAAAGTGTGGAACGAATGCATTCCTGTTTATCGAGCATCTTAAATCTTTCTTAAATTTTGTCAATTCGGAATTGAGTCGAAAAATAAATTAGCCTCTGTCGAAACGAGATGTGCGTGACTATCAGCAACAGATCCGTATCGTTGATCGTTACAAGAACCGGCAGACAAGTATCGGTTTTCGCAGAAAAATTAATTCATCGGCCGATGTCGATGACCTGTGTGGGTAAACCAGATATTTGGTGGCATCCATTGACACAGGCCGGTTCTACGGCATCCGCTTTGCCAACTCCATGATATTAAATATTACTCGAGCTCCGATGTAAATAAATTTCCCCCGTGAAATCCTTCCCGTTAATTATTTCCGTCAAACAAATTTATTATTCTCTTCGAAACTTTCGAAAACTACTGCCTCCACGAATTCACAAATATCGGCCAAAATTATGCAATTTATTTCCTCTCGATTTTTTCGCAAATATCTTGCACATTATTCGTCACATTTCTCTATCTATCTTCCTCTCGATTTCGTTCCACTTTTTTTTCTTCTTATTTCTCTATCTATTTGTTTGAAAATATGTTTATTCATTGTATCTATTTTATCACGATTCGATAATTATTCTCAAATTCCTTCCATTTCACGAAACAATCCAGTAAGAAATCCACTCTCTTTCCACGAAAATTTCCCCAAAATCATTTTATTGCCCGGCGTGGATCATTAACAATCCGCGATGCTCCCCGCGCCGATGATCAGCGGAAGCGCGTCATTTAGAGACGAGATTCGAGACCATTAGCGCGATCCTCAGACCGGTAGCAATTCCACGAAAGCGAAACAGTTAAGAATTAGCAGGTGTCGGGTGAAATTGGCCCAGAGCCAGACGTACGTGCGTATATACGCACGAGATCCACGTCGAATCGAGGGTTCGTGGAACGGTGAAGGGGTCGAAGCGAGCCGAGAACTTATCTGAACGCTGCGCGAACAACGGCTTAATTCACGGTTTCACGAGCACGCTTCTTCTTCTTCTTCTTTTCCTTCTTCTTTTTCTTCCCTTTTATATACTGTGTAACGTAACCGCGCACAAAGATTTGTCGCAACAATAATGACGAACGTTATCTATTTTATTTTTAATTAAATGTGTCCATTTGACATTAAATCTTCGTGAGTTTTATCATAGCGAAAGATTGATGATTTCGGCGGAGATTAAAAATCGATGCAAGAACGAATAAAATGTGCATCTGGAAGCGTGTATTTTTTTTTGTCACGAAGATATTTCCATCGAATCGATAAAAATCCTTTTCCATTACTTTTTACTTCTTGAGATTTGAATATTATTACAAATTTTTTTAAATCGTTGATGATAAGCGTTGAATAATATATTATGGATCGTCGACGACGAAGGTCGACGCTGGGTTTCGGCGACGTTTTACGACCACCGCGTCACCGTGTATCGAGAGAGCGAAGAAATCTCGGCTCCTTCCAGGAGTGGAGGCGAAGATCCGAGATAAAAAAATTAATAGGCGCTTTTGGCAACGTGCTTAACTGGCGGGAACAAATTTTATTAGGGAAAATTTCGGCCAAGATGCCAGATACCCGTGCCAGAGGGACGGTGAGGTCGGTCGATTCTTTCTCATATTCCTCTCCTTTCCTCCTTCGGCATTGCTTTTTTTTTTTTCTTTTTGCGTTTGCGCTGCGCGTCCAGGGAGCGGAGGAGATCGAAGGAGACCCCACAGGCGGCTCGTTTGAATTCACTTTTCTGCCAAATCGATTCTCGATCGCGTGTATACTCGCGTGTACGTACGTGATGATATCTTTCCTATGTGTATGTGTGTGTATATGTGTTGTTCCGCGATCGCGTTGAGGTTTCTCGAGATTTTATCGTTGATCGGTGTGTAATTGTTTGTTCCATGTTGGAAGATAAGCGGTATTTTCTTTTTTTTTCAATTTCGTTAAGAATCAAAGTAGTGGTAGTGATTCTCGACTTTACGAACGATCTTTGAATGTATAACGAAGAATTTTCATTTCTCTAAGATACCCAAAATTTTTTCTCAAAATAGAAAAAAAATATGGTAATAAATCCAAATTTTTTGATAATTAAAATTATAATGATACAGAATATCGAAATGTAATTAAAAATATATATATATAAAACTATGAATATTAAATATTCAGATAGATTCAATACAAAATTCTTCGAATGCTTAACAAATTCTTTTAAAAAAAAATTCTTTATCCAAAATATCCGAATTACATTCGTAATCTTATATATATATATATTAATTCAAATAAAAACCGAGAAAATCTACAAACTCAAATTTTCAATAACAACCCTTTCCTCCAAAAATTCCATCAATTAATTACCAACCTGCCACGAGGAAGATATCCGAATCACGTTGATGAAAAAAAAAAACGTGATAAACAAAAGCACGAAAATAAAGAAAGAAAAAAAAAAAAAAGAAAAAGAAAGCCAGACCCAAACATTTAACCCTGTTTCGTAGATATATATAACGAGAGAGAGAGAGAGATAGAGGAACCACGATAAACGAGTTGAAGGGGGAGGATAAATCGTGGGCCTTGTCGGCCGAAGATCGAGCAGCCGAGATAGCCGATACCTCTGGGAAATATCGGTATCGATAGTCGATCGAAGGCTAAATGGTTTATGCGAGCGATCGACCTCCGACCCCTTGTAATAACCGGCAACGAATCTGCCGCCTGATCTATTGGATCGAACTCGATCGACTTACACCTTGTCCGCGAACCTTCCACCTCGTACTCCCCCCCCTGTGCTCGCGGATACCACGCCACGGATGAGGATATTCCATTCCAGATCCACCATTGGTCGGATTCGGTTTTGCCTCCATTTGACCTTTCCATCCGTTCCCTCGCGCTTTTTCGCATCGATCGCGATCTCGAATCGAGGATTAGACTGGAACGGAGGATTAGACTGTCGTGAAGATTGAATTATAACTGAATCGTCCGAGGAAAAAGGGGGAGGGGGAGAGGGAGAGGGATGGAGATTATCACGGTCCTCCACTCGTGGAGGAGAAATGGATGGTTAAACATGGGCTGGATGGACGATGATGGTTGGAGATCGGCGGTGTTTTGTGACGGGTTGTAAAGGCGGAAGTGGTTGTTGATTGTGACTAATCAGGCTCGTTAATCTGGCTGGAATCGCCGGTGTTCGACCGGTGGAGTCCAAGCGGTTAGACGGCGGATATCTTGGTGGAGAATCGAGATTAATTGAGATGTTTGTTGGCTTTTTTTTTATTTTTATTTTGATAGGGAAAGGTTTTGATTGGAAGAATTTTGAGAATTTCGAATGATTTTAATTTCGATCGATTTCTAAAATTGAATCTTTTTAATATGGTAGGATCGAAAGAAACATTTCGATAAATCTTTTTAAATCTATTAATCATCGACTACTTCATCTTAATCCACTTATCATCGATCTTCGATCATCCTTTCAATCCACCAAATATCCCATTCAAAATTAAAACATCGAGCCAATAAAATGCAAATCTCTAATTCTTTATCGCATCTCGTCGTCCATCATCACTCCTCGACTACCCTCATCATCCTTTCTCCACTCTATAAAGTTCCTCTCTAAAAAAAAGAAAAATAAATAAATAAGTAAATATATATTCCAAAAATAATAATATCCCGATAACACAAGCAGAATATCGAGCCATTTCTCGATTAAAAAAAGAAAAAATCACAGATGGTATCTACGGTATCGTTGGCCATTTCACGTCACCTGGTGCTCACCTCTCATCTCGAAGGAAACGGCGCGAAACCGGGCCAATAGTCGTTAAAGATTCCGATGGCTTCCGAGCGGTGTACGAGTGTAAATTATTCCCGGATCACGATTAGAGGCCAGCCAACCACCTGCCGGATTCACGCACCGAGACTGCCAGGTATTAATAATCCGAGGATTTATGGGATCCTCGATCGCTTCGTTAGGAAAGACGCCTTCATTGTCGATCGGATCGCCCGTATCCCTTTGCCTCGTCATTATTATTTCAATACCGTAATTCGTGTCTCTCGTATTCCAATTTCATTCCATCTCGTTCTTCTTTCCTTTTCTTTTTTTTTTCCATCCTTTGACTGATTTCTTGGTCGATAGTTCCAGGGGCATTGAATTTTAAACGGTTACAATTCCGATTTTTAACGCGATTGTCTGTGTAAATTATCGCGATTGATCGTTGCATAGTGTTTGAGTAAACTGTTTAACTGTATTCTAGTGTGGTCATCTGTAAAAATTAGAACAATTAAAAGTTTAGTCGATGGTTTTAATCCCTCTATAATTTCTTTTCTTTAATATCTACGATTTTTCTAAATCAATTTCTCGATTTCTATTCTTTCTACATAAGAATACGTCAGTTTTGAATCATTGAAACTGTATTCTCGAAAAAAGGAAATTACAAAGAAATTCTCCTCGCCATTTTGAAAATCTATCGCGTCTAATCTCATCCTTAATGTACACTTTAATTTAGAAAATGACGATCATTTCGCGCGAATTCAAGTCAGTCGCCTCGCCATACGTGCAAAATTCGAACGAAGGGAAAATAAAATTTGTTGAAACGTTACAAGTCTCGATGGCTAATTAAAATGTTCGTGACCGTCTACTATAACAATCCGACACGAAACAGAAAAAGTGCACAGCGAGCGCAACATACGATCAACTATTAATTGGTTAACACAATGACCTTTTTACGCCTCGCGGGGAGCAATAATTTCTAATTGTTTCATATTCCACGATCTACGGTTACATTAAAACCCATCCATATTTATGATATTCCTAAGTAATTACCGGGAAGAGTTATCTCTTTAGCGCCGAGGAAATTTTTCTTCCCCCCTTTTTTTTTTTTTCTTTTAATATATTTTTTCTTCCCTTTCGCGTTTCTCTCTTCCTTCTCTTTCCCCGGAATTTCAACCGAAAGGGAACTGCACGGGCTAATTAAGAAATCGCGCTTCAACGTCCCATTAAATGTTAAAATTGCCGGGGTTCGAGTGATGTGGCCGGCTGGAACGCCACGTGAAATTATGCTTGCTGCTGAGCAGTCCTTGAATATCGGTGAATATTTATGTAAAGAGAGCAATAGAATCGTGTGCAACAACGATTTAATCAACGAGAGACGACAGCGATTCTGGTAAAAAATTTTTCCCCGAAAAAATATTTTCCTACAAATTTTGTCGTATGATTTACAGAAATTGTTGAATTTATGCAATTGAAAACACGTTAATTCTTTCGAAAGAAATTTTTCAAGAGAAAAAGTTGTAGGATGAAATTCGAAACTTTGAGAAATTTGTTGAAATATTATCATTTCGAAAATAGTAAATTTTGAAAAATAATTGAGGGCGCGTAATTTAAAATTGGTTTCTAATCTAATGATAAAAAGTGTACGTAC
Organism: Apis mellifera; assembly: GCF_003254395.2. Lineage (NCBI taxonomy): Eukaryota > Metazoa > Arthropoda > Insecta > Hymenoptera > Apidae > Apis > Apis mellifera. The sequence continues at coordinate 4,391,511 of NC_037651.1, forward strand.
GTTCGGATGGGTATTCGTTCGTGTCAGGCAACATGCATAAATTAACAATATCAACCGAAACGTACGTGTAATTACACGGTCGGTACATGAAAGAGAACAGCTTTAAATGACTACGTTCGCGACTACAACCTTAATAGGAACAGGCTTAATGAATAAAAGATAGTTACTGAGAAGGCCAAAGTACAAGTGACTGGAAAGGATCATGTGTGCCGGTGCAGAGAGAGAGAGAGATCCTTGTGGTTTATGCCTCGTTAGCTCGAAAAAGCTTTCACTTATGGAAGAATTTCAATTTTTCTCGTAAAAACCGAGTCTTTGAGAGTAATTCTATACAGGACATTAAAAACAAAGAAAAAAAAAAAAAAAGGATATTACCTCTTTTATCTTGGAGCAAATCTCAATTGTTTATTTCTTATATATCGCCGAAACACGTTCTCTCTAGAAAGATCAATTTCTAAATCCCTGTCCCTCATCTTTCTCCATCTTCGAATCAGGACAACTCGATATTGGACATGCACAACAACGTCCCCCTCTCTGTCCCATGCCCGAGCAAAATTAACGAGCATCTATTAATTCTTGTGGTACGAAGCACAAGCCTTCAGCCACGGGTAGATTTTTTTTCAGGCCAGATTGCACACCAGGTTGTACACAAATTGTTGGCGAACGATAATAACAACACACGCAATCGCGAGCCTCGTCTATGATTTATACGCCAGTCATTGTTCGCCACGCGACGACGACAGCGCGTGAGTCAAGACTATATCATTATTATTCTACCACTCTTTCGCCTGCAATTTTAACGAAGAATGAATCCTGCCTTCAACAAGTGTCCACGCTTCCACGAAATCCTTGTACAAATCACGTTCAAAGGTTTAAACCCTTTTAAACCACGTTTTACTTTTTCCCCTCTTTATCTTTTCTTCTCTCGTCCCTTCCAAGATTTATCATCGAGACGAGGAAAATTTGTAATTTTTAACAACACCTCTCCTTCGCGAGAGGGATTGATTATTTTATTCCAAGAAGTGGAATTGGATTCGATAATTTTTTTCAATTAATTTCAAACGTATATAAAATTGAATCGAATCATCTTTATCCCTCCGATTTATCCCTTCGAATAAATTTCAATCAACATCCGCGCAAAACTGTTTAGAACCATTGCCGAATTACCCGTAAAACCACGCATCCGCAACAAACCTGAAACCCAAACCCATTCTATTAATATCGAATTCTATTCAACGATTCGCTCGCCATTACCTCTATTCTCGTCACACGGCTCACTAATGATTCACTAATTACCTCGTGGAACCGAGACAAGTATATCTTCCTCGAAAAGATCACGTCACGCGCTTTATCCAATCAATTCCAAGCCTGGAACAATCGTTTCGTTAATTGTTTGTCGGTTCTTTTATGAATTGCAACGATACTATTATATCTTTATCTTCGAGGCTGAGATGGCTAAGAGGGGTAAACTCGTTCCAACCACACGAGGAGGGAGGAGGAAGGAGGAAGGAAGAGGAGGAGGAGGAGGAGGAGGAGGAGGAGGAAGAGAAAGAGAGAAATGGATTTCGTTATTTTAAAACGTTTATCATTTTCGTGTTCGATGGAGTATAATTTAATCGCGCTGCTCGATTCCGCGGCTCGAATACAATAATTTTATTCTCACCAGAGTTGTTGTTTTATTGGAATTGAGGAATAAATTGGCGGAAACAGAATGGAAATGTGGGATGTCAGACAATGAGGCACTTGTACGTCACGTGTACGATTATATATATGGATTTATGTCTGTATATATTATATATTATATAAGAATAGAAATGGAATTGTGCGAGTGTGGTGATGCATTGTGGTTGTAGAAGCTTTTAGTATGATTACGGAGTATTGATGCGGAGTGGATGCTGATAGGTGAGACGATAAAGAATTAATTATTCTTGTTACTACTCTTTTTCTGTTTTCAATTTGGTTTTAATTTGATTAGCATTGTGAATTATTAATGAATTGATTGCGAAAAATTATTATTTCTTCTTTTCTTTTTTTTTTTTATTCGTTTTGATAACGATAAAACTTCCTTTCTGTCGTTTCAAATTCATCTTAAATGAATTCCATCATTGATAATTTCTTTTAATCGAGAATTTATTTATGTATTACAATAAGATATAAAAATTTTTAGAGTTGAATAAAAGAATTAATTATATTCCTGTATTGTAAATGGAAGAATATCTTTCTATTTATCACAAAAAAAAAATTTTGAATTAGATTTCGATTCTGATTGCAAGGATAATCTCTTTGAATTATTAATTATAAAAATATTAAAGATTTCAATTTAATTCCTTTATCGTCCCGTCTATCCTTCCAATTTTCCAAAGAATGTTTTAACTTAATCAGGAAAAAATAATAAAAAAAAAAACGATTAAATAAACTGTTACTGTTATTATTATTTGAAACGATATTAATTTATGTAAATGGAAATAATTTCCTAAGCACGGCATCAGTGGAACAAAGCGTGTAATGCCGTTTGCAATTCTCTTAATGAAAGAGTGCCTATTCCTCGTGGTGAGAACGAATAAAATAATTAAAGAAACTATGGCATGCGAACTATTTTCTTAATCACGAAAGACGGGATACACGATTATTATTGTTCACGGGCTATGAAAGGATTAATGAAAGGATCGACGAATACGATTAATAGAGCACAATTGTTTTATATCATGCCAGATTCTTTTTTTTCTTTTTTTTCTTTTTTTTTTTCTATTTCAAAGAGCTTCGAAATTTACCCGTTTACGCTCACTGGCTATGAAATAATTAATAAAACATTCGTTGCAACTTATCGTAATCGATGAGATATAAAATGCAACTTCCTGTGAGAATTCGAATAAGATGAAGCGAGTGATTAATTAATCATTCAAATATTAATTCAAATTGCGAGTAAATGAAATTAGACCCCAATTATTTTATTAATCATAATTTACATATTACATCCAATAATGAAACTCAAAAACTCTTGTTGGTTAAGAAAATTGTTTACGAAATTTCGAATATATATAACAAGGTTGATACGATGATACGATTATTTAAATAAATAGCCAAATATTAAAAGAATTAATTCGCGATAAATTAAAATTAATATTTAAATAATTAAAACGATATATTATTCAACAAATTTATATTACTCAATCATCGGATACTCGACTCGAATAATATCCAAAAAACGTGTTTTCCACGCCGGAAAATAAATTCTGAATTTAAATCCAGGTAATCTAAAATTTTTGTATATAGAACACGAGGTATATCCAATTTTTGCAACCATTATCAATTTCATTCCCCATCACGATGAACGAACCCCCCGATATACTGAGGGGCGCATTCGCGATTGTTCCAATCGAAACTCGGCGAATTAAATTCATAAATATTTATTAAAAAATCCGGCTTGTTATAATCGACACCGTCACACCGAAAGCGTTAAATAAATATCCGTTTTCTCGTGAATAATAATTGCATACGTGGTCCGCGTCCAAATTTTCACCGCGAATTCCAACCTCGTTTGGCGAAAATCAACGAAAATAAGCTATGTAATACATATAAAAAAAAAAAAAAAAAGGACGAAAAATAAAACATATATATATATATATATATATTCATGTATAGATAAAATAGAAAAATAAAAGAGGGAAGGAGAAGGGAAAAAAGGAGAAGGAGAAAAAAAATTTGTCGGTAATCCAAAGTAAAGTGGCATGTATAAAATTAACAGATCGCGCGGTTTGTATGTAAATTTGATATACGACGACGGAAAGTTGATATATCATTTTATATGCATATTCATACAGCGAATTCATACAGCGACCTCGGTATTTGTTTTACGAGCACGCCTATGGCTCCATTATTCTTCCTATTCAGGGAATTTATAAACGGCATGGAAATGTCTCTTTTAGTTTCTCTGTCGCATTTTATCAAACGTATAAAATCGTATTTTTCACGGGGGGAGGGGGGAAAAAAAAAAAAGGAGAAAAAAAGAAAAAAAAATATTCGCGACGTATGGCTGCGAGTATCGCGCGCGCGATTCGAAGCTACGAAACGATTGTAAAATTGGTAGAAAACGAGAGAGAGGAGAGGGAAAAAAATACGTATCAAAATATCAAGTATCATCCTCTCTCTATGGTAATTTCAAAGACAATGGGGAGAGGAATCTGATTAACGAGAAAAAAGAAAAAAAAGAAAAAAAGAAAAAAAAAAGGAACGTGTTGACACGATTTATTTCAATGGAAAACTTTCTATTCGACTTTCACAATTTTCGTTACTCTTCCCTCTCTTTCGGACGGAACAACGAAAATTGCGCAATTCGTATACGCTAACCGGTCGGTTAAAGTTATGCTAATTAAGTTATCAGGATTCATTCGGTTTCATTCCAATTAATTTCTGCCGTTTCGTTTAATAAACAATCGCAGTTATCTTGCATTCACGCTGATGAATCTTTAAACGTAATTAAATATAATATCCTACATATGTGATATCCCGTGTTATGGCAACGTATTCGCGATGTGATAAACAACGAGCGGGTATAATAAATTCGGGAATGTAGTAAATTTTATTAATACGTTGGTTGGTTATAAATATCGTGATATTTTCCCATTTTTATCAATTCTTGTTGATCAAGTTTAACGAAACGTGTTAATCTTGCAAATTTTCCTTATTTTTATGAAAATTTTATTTTAATTTCGAATGCATATTCAAGACAGATTTATGATGCATTATATGATATAATACACGGTAAGTGTATATTCAAAAATTTCTTACCTCATTTAATTCCTGATTTCAGTAATTTCTTCAGAACTGAATAATTCTGTAGAATTAAGGTAGCATGTTTTATTAATAAAAATTTAATACAAGTCGTAAATTTACAAATTACGATACTTGTGATTTCCTTTTGAAATAATAACAATAACAAAATCGATTTAAATTAAATGACGTTTTAAAATATTTTATTGAAAGTAATAAATTATTCCAATTTTAACTAGTAAATATCATAAATCTTTATTTTCAAAGTTTTTATAATAACAAATATAATGATAAATAATATATATTAATTTTGAAGATAAATCACGAAATAAATTGAATGCATCATAAATCAAACTTGATGAATTATCAAATATAAAAGTTCCAGATTTTACGTTCCAAATATATAATAAAAATTTTATGATTAATTGTTTGCCTACGTATATTCATTCTTCGTTCGTTTGTATAAAAATAATCGTATAAAAAAAAAAAAAATATCATTTCTAATTTTAATATGAAAATTGATTAAAATTCTTTATTTTAATATTCGATCTTCTATTAAAATCAATCAAAAATTAATCAATTTACATATCAAACGATAATATCTGAAAATCTTCTCTAATAAAAAACAAAAAATTTCTAAATACTTTTATATATAATATTAAATTATTCGCAAATATAAATCTACTTGCAAAAAATTTTTAAAACGTTACTTACAATTCTGCTACTTTATCCATAGTCTCAGCACTTCAGCGACCTCTTCAACCTTCAATCCCGACGCCATTATTAACCTCACTATCACTCTATCACTATCACTCTTTTACCACGTGTTCCTCAATTAATTACTATTAATTAATCATTATTAGTAATATAATAAAACATCTACACGATGCTCGTTAACATCAAACAACTCTTAAAATAATGTCCTCTTCGATTAGATCAACGTAACGATAACGAGAGTTCGAACGAAAGAAGAAACGAGTTGAAGTCGCGTTAATTATCCCTCTCAATTCTCATCATTATTATACTCCCGCGCACAAAAATCGAATTAATTATTACTCAAAACAATTAATCAATGTCGGTAATTGTTAGTAAGAATTATTTTCTGATCGCAAATTGGATGCGAATTAATTTTATTTCACGATTAGAACATCGAAATACGACGTAAACACGGCGGTGGTCGACGAAAGACTAAACGAATCGACTCGGTTCGACGTAAACTTTGCCATTGTTTTGATCGACGAATATCGAAGAATCTCAAGGTTTGTTGATTATTGCCGTGCTACGTGTATCGAAATTTTAGAATATAATCCGTGGAATATAATTTTCGAGAATTATGAAAGAAATCTCGCGTGCGGACTGTCCTCGCGTGGAATAAAAAAACCGATTATTAAAAAATGTTCTATTAAATTTTAAACACGCGTGCAACGAATTAAAAATAAAGAATATTTGTGCAAATCGTCGCGTATCGAGAGATCGAAATATAAAAATAATTAAAAAGCATTTTTAAAAAATCTTTTTCTTTTAATAAAATGGTATCGCGTTAAAACATTTACAGAAATGTATTATTCCATAAAAAGATATTTTGATACGTAGAATCATTGCTTATAGAAGAGAAAAAATAGAAGAGATATAGAAAATATTAATTTTTTATCAATTATCCAAATAAATCTAATTATCCAAATAAATCGTAAATTTCCAAAATTATTTATCTTTTTCAATTTCTAAAGAAAAAAAAAGAAAAAAATCAACTTACCTTTTATATAAATCGATGAAGGTGGCACAAAAGAGGAGAGAAGGAATGGATGATGGTGCACATTTATCACACGACACTATGTAGTGTTGAGAATAAATTAATATATTTGAAATGAATATACGGTAGATACTGTCTCGCATCCCAAATTTTATGGCATCTCATAACATCTCCTCTCTCTCTCTCTCTCTCTCTCTCTCTCTCATTCTCTCTTTCTTTCTTTCTCTCTCTCTCTCTCTCTTCTCCTCTTCACTCTTCTTATCGATCTTCGACATCTCTGTCCTTCTCTCTTTCTCTCCCTTTCTCACAAAATGCACTCTTGCACGACGCATAAAAAAAGAAGAAGAGGAGATATATATATCCCGTAATTCAGCTTTGTACCGCTTCTTTATTTTCTCATCGGCATCCCTCCACGCAATGTCTAAAACTTTCGACTTTAATCTCCTATTGTTATATATACACGCGTGCCAGGCAAAAATCTCTCTATTGCTTTTTTTAAATAATATCCGCGAATCAGACGAACACTGGGAGGGGTTTTCGGCTACGAATCAGATTTAAATAAAACGGAATCGTCTATACTTTCGAGCTATTTACATTAAATACACGCGCAGTCTCTCTCTCTCTCTCTCTCTCTTTCTCTCGCACACGCATCCTTACTTAACGTAGTAACTCTTTCTCTCTCTCTTTCTCTCTCTCTCTTTCTCTCTCTCCCTACACGTAACACTTGAAGAAGAGAGGGAAGAAAAGAACGATTCATCCGTGTGTTTTATTGCACATTCTCGTCTCGATCTCCACACTCGAACACGCAGGACAAAAGAAGAAAGTCAGAACCACGCAGTGACACGCAGTCTCAACGTCACTCACGCACTCGATGCAGATATGTCGAAACTGATATAAGCTTTCCTTTCTCCTCGCGTCTCGATAGAGAAGACTCAAACTCTCGTCGATCGAATCACCGTTTCACCGTTGCAGAAAGAAACTCATCGTTTCTCAACTTTCAAACATCTTCAAACTTGATCGATCGGAGTCAAAACAAAATCCCGTTTTCCCCAGAGAAACGAAACGAATCCACGCCCCCACCAACCTCTTGTATCACTCTTCCTAATCTCCATCAGGAACTCTCGTTCCCGTTTTCTTTTTTTTTCTTTTTTTTTTTTTCTTTTAGAACAGATAATACACAATTGCTATCCTAAAACTGTGACAAATCTTCTATCTTCCGTCTCGTTGTTCTCGATAATGTTCCTTAATAAAGCGTCCTCGCGAAAAACTGGCCCGTACTCTTCTTCGTTGTGTTCCAACACCGTAACTCGGAATCAATCGCCACCGTACGAACAGAGGAAACACGGATTCCTGGCTCACTACGTGGTGGACGGCGAGGTTGGAACCGAGATCGGCGACGTCGGGCTGATCGACTCCCTGCCGTTCGACAGTGTGGGCGTCGAGGCTCTGTATTCGTTGTGGATACCAGGGGTGCTCGTTCTGTTGTTACCCAGTAAACTATCGATAGAGAAAGGGTTGAGCCTCTTCCTCTCCTCCCTCCCCTTCACGGACAGGTCTATGCTACTGCTCTGCACCTCCTCCTCGCTGGTCTGTTGCCTGACCGATGTTCTTCCTGGGTTGTTCGTTGTTTGACGTTGGGGCCCACCCGCGCTGTTCATGTTCACCAACTCTCTCCTTCTCTCGAGGAGGGAGGTCAGGCCCCAATGATGGATCCCCTGCTGATGATTCAAGTGGTCCAGGTTCAGGCTCGAGTTCGGACTCTGAAGACTTCCCGCTACCTGGTTCACCGATCTTCGAGGATCGTTCTGATCGTTGCCACTGCTCCCCAATCTCGAGTAACACTCTCCATCGATGGAGCCATCGGCGGTCGAGTCGACCCTCTCGCTTCCGCTCTCGCTGCAAGAATCCAAACCACCGACAACGTCTATCTCCTCGTTCGCGTCGTTTCCAGAGCCCGACACGCTGCTGCTCTCGTTGTTGTTGCTCAAATGGTTGAAAGAGCTTCCCAGGCTCCCGTTCAGGGAGTTTCCGCCGGATGCTGCCGCGCTTCGGGACTCCCATTCGGCTCGGAGGGTCGAGAGGTCGACGGTGATTCCCTGGAACGAGAATATTTCGTTCTTCTCTTCTGGGGTTCCAGTTTTGGGATCGTTCGATATGAAGATTTATACGGAAATTGCACGGCCTCGACAATCGGAGAGATTTAGAGATTTTATTCAGAGAGAATGAACGGTTCACTTCGTACGATTAGTACAAGTATTTTAATTATTCGTTTTTCTTTTTAAATATTCGAAAGTGTGAAATGATATTTGACAGATAACCATAATTATGAGATTATTTTAATTGGGAGAAAGTGTAGAATTGAGGTAAGGAAGATGATTTATGTTATTGTTTTTCTTTTTTTTTCCTTTTTTTTTTTTTCCTTCTCTGAAAATTCTTCCGAAGATTGAAACGACAGTCGACAAATAAAAAGGAAAGAAATTGCATTTAGATATTAACGATGAAATTATAATCAATTATTTTTTTAACACGCTATCGAAGCATTAAAGTATTCTCTAAATGTATTTGAGAAAGTAGATTGCATTAGTGATTACCTTTGCAGCTAATTTCCTCTGCTGTCGTTCAAGAGCTTTCAGCAATTTCTTCTGCCGCCTTTCCCTCTCCTTCCTTCTCAACTCTTCAGGTGGAATTGGTTCGCCGCTACAGCTTTGAGGATGAGCGTTGTGCGCCGGCCTTCCTGGACCCTTCTTCGTGTGCTCCTTCTTCCTCCATTTTGCCCTTCTGTTCTGGAACCATACCTGAAAATAGACGAATGGAATCCGATTATTATCTGTCCTGGAAGAGAAAGTATTCCTGACGAAAATATTTCTTAAAACGAAAATCAATTTGTTTATTCTTTGAAAAATGATCCGTTATTTATATTTGGAAATGAATATTCTCCGAGAAATTTTGAAAAATATTTCTTTTTTCTAGATTATTTAAAAATATTTAAAAAAATATTTTAATTAAAAAATTCTCTGAAAAACAAAAATTTTGGAAAACTTTTCCTTTTTCTAGATTATTTAAAAATATTTCAATTAAAAAATATTTCTTTACCCATTGAAAGATTCAAAAGAAATTCGAAATGATCCAAAATCTTAATCAATTATTTGGAAATTAAATTTTTCGAGAATTAAAAAAAATTTCCTTTCTCTCAAATTTCCCAAATTTTCCCAAATTATTCCTACACGTTATTGTCAACTCTTCTCCTTCCTCTCCCAAAATCATAAGAAAATTCCCGAGAATTTATCATCTTTATCCCGAATAATTAAAAGCACGTCCAACAGTGGACCCGGTCACAACGGTTAAATGTCGGAATTACACGAAGGAAGGAGGGCAGCCCTAGCCGAGGAAGCAACGACCCCCCGGGGTGTCTTGATTCATGGCGAGTTTCAACCCTTTGCTCGCGTGAACGCTCGCGGCGCAAAGCACGATTTAAAGCCGGCGTGAATTTCACCGCTACTCGTTGCTTGGTTGGGAAAAGAAAAGGCACGGAAAGAGAGGCGTAAGGGGTTTGAAAAGGTGGTTGAAAAGGATGAAGACATTAGTTGCGGCTGTTGGCCGGTATGTGGCGCTGTTCTCACGCGAGCCACAGATCAATACACCCCCGCCAACCCCGTGTAACGCCATCCGCGTGTCACGTGCCCTCACGATTTCTTCGCCGCCCCTTCTTCCTTTCCACCCTTCCTCGTCGACGGACGGGACGAGATCGAATCGGTGGAAAGATCGGATTGCCGCACGCGCAGCTGGCCATTTTTCAACGAAACGTACCTCCTTGCTTATAAAGAGTTCGATGAAAGAATTTTATGGGGCCGAGTCTCTCTCTCTCTCTCTCTGGAATGGGATATCCGATCAGTCGGGAAATGATTTTTAATTTTTTCCTTTTCGAAATATATTTTACACCTTCGTAAATCGTTGTGATCGTTTACCAGGAGAGACAAGTGGGGATGTGGTTGTAATTATAAAATAAAATTGTGATTTATCCAATACTTTCTTCTCCGAGAAGGGAAAATTAATTATATGAGAAGCTTGACAGTATCCGAGATAACGTATAAATTAGAAGAGGGGAAAGATAAATTATTTAAAGCTTTTTAATAACGATTGTAATGAAACACATTACAAGGAGTAATGTAATTTTGTGATAGAATTTTGTTTATTACAAATTGTTTATACGAATATCTAGAGGATATTTCTTGAGTTGAATATTATTCAAATCTTTATTTCAAACGTCAATAACGTTAAAATAAAAAAAGGAAAAAGAATGAGAATGTTCTTTGAAATTAAATTATGCATAGAGTAATCATACTGTGTAAAAAAAGAAATCGTTTCGACCGACGTTTGATAACGCATCGAATTAACTCAGCGGTTATAAATTCATTATCAATCAAATGTCATCACCGGAAATAATAAACAGTATTAATTGGTCAACGTTATAAATATTATTGGAATTTTATTCAACGTCGCATAAAATGAGATAAATCATTGTCTAAAATTAAATATACTTATTCATGTTCGTCCAATCAGCGATAAAATGCTTTGTAACGCAACATTAACTAAATTGAAGAAAAGAAGATAAATAAAGAAAATAGGCGGAATGAAAATAAGCAAGAATGTATATATAAGATTTCTTTTAATAACTCTAAACTTGATAAAGAGGAAAAGAAACATGGTGGAATAATAAATTTATCATTCCGAAACATCATAATTATTCATCGTATAGATAATTTTTAAACAAACATATTCGAAAGAAGGGATATGCATATTTTAAAATTGATAATCTCTCATCTACGATCTAATCATTTGGAACATGTGCACAGAATCAATTTCGTAATTTTAATTTTTTTTCCAATACTTTACGCGAAAAAAAATTTCATTCCTCCAACGATTAATTCTTCTTCTTCTCCTTCTTCTTCTTCTTCTTCTTCTTTTTCTAATTTTTAGATGGAACGTGTTAATTAATTTCAAAGTTTTGGTCAATATCGAATAATGTTCCAGGAAAAGCACGCATAATTTTTCAATAATTCTTTAAATATAATTTTTTCTATTTCATGAAATAACATTTCATTTCCATCAACCTAACATTATCGGCATAAATCACGTTGAGAGACGTTTCAAGCTAATTACATCTACCAGTTGTGTCAGATATCCGTGAAGAAATATACGGCATATTTCCCTATGCATTTTCAAGGATATCCACGTTTTAAGGCGGTTTTCTTATCCGTACAGCCATTTTATGGACACTTCTCTCGAGGAGCAACGTGGTCGTAAACCGTGGGCCAGAAAAAAGATGTTACACGTTTAGCATCAGTCAAAGCGCATGGTAATCGATGGAGTAGCTTGTTAGTGGTTATCAGTGGCGATAATTTCTGACGAATCGTGGTAATAATGCCGAAATAACGATTTCTGCTTCGTAACTCGGACCAGCTGCTCTGTCACGTCGTTCTTTCCATTGATAATGATGAAAATTGAAACATCTGTGGTGCACACCAAGTACGACGTTTTTACAAAGTGATATACTTTACGGGGGAAAAGAGGGGGAGGGGGGAGGGGAAGAGGAGGAGAAAAAAAAGAAAAAAGAAGAAAGGAAAAGAAAAATTTCGTAGAATTCGATTTCCGTTCATCCTCCATCCGATCATTTTTATTTATTACGAACGTTTTAAATAAATTTATTCCCTACTTTATTTGGAAAAAAATATAAGTTAATAAGTAATTATCATTTGGTTAAAGATCATTGTGATTTTAATCTTTTGTATTTCTAATTTTTTCAATTTCTCTCTGCTCGACAGTTAATATTACATAATAAAATATTATATACACCTTTAAAAGTTTCTCTCAAGACATTATTTCTTCTTTTATCTTTCATTTTTATTACACGCTATTCATTACCTAAATAAAATTTAGTTTCGGGAGAATCATCGATTAAAATATCATTGGCAAGGACATTGGTAATTTAGAATTTTTTTTATAAGTAAAAGCGTAAAAAGAAAATAATTTCGAATGAAAAAAGAAATTTGACACTGCAATAATTACCATGACACCAGGCTAATTAGTATTCAGTCCGGACGGCTCGGTTTATTACACGCCACCAATTCGTATGCAGGGAACGTAGAACGCGTCGTGCGTTCTGTCGAATCGATTTACGCCGACAAAACAAAGAAATCTCATAAAATGGCAATATATATTATACAACTGCTAATTAACTCCGGATAGAGGAAAGAGGATGATTAATTTTTAAACGGTGTACATCTTTATCGAAATCGTGTCAATGTTCTCGTACTTGGATAATTATTCTTCCAAATTTTATCATAGATATAAATTTTTATTATACAATCCCGTATCCGAAGATAAGATATTGTAAAATATCTACCAATACTTTACGGATATTCCAATTATTAAAAAAAAAACCCTCGAAGAAATATCTCCAAAATGTTTAAAAACCAAGAATTATGAAAAACATCCAATTCTATGAAATATATATCGCGAATTTCAAAAATATATCAAAAACACGATTCCCATTTAAATGAATAATTATCGTTCGAAGAAAGAAAAAGAAAATTTAAATTTATATCTTACAGAATGAAAATATCAAGATGTAGAAAGATTTGGAAAATTCCCAAATCGTTCCCCTTTCCTCCTCGACTTCAATTATTAACAACAAAATGGACCGGTTTTCTGACACGATGCCTTAAACGAATAATACTGAAAAAAAGAGAAAATCGGCTATCGTTCGTGTTGTTTGCCGTTCAATTGATTTTTAACCAGCATCTCTTCCTTCGGCTCCACGTTTCGTGTTCAGAGATTTCGTCGAGAGGAAGGGAGGGAAGGGACAGGTTGCCGTCGATGGTTTTTTTGTGTAAATATGATAATGATACCGCAGGATGGCCCCGACGACGCGTGGAATGATCGACAATTAACGAGCACGATATGCTTGCCCTTCATTTAAATATAAACGTAGCATGGTGGACGAGAAAATGGCGCTTTTTCGACGAGTTGTCTTCAGGCGATTACTGTCTTTGAATTGATCCCCATTTTTTTCCTTCTTTTTTTTTTTTTTTTTTTTTTTTTTTTTTCTTTTGAGAAACGTTTCTTTCATATTTTCGTTTCGATTTCGTGTTTTATTATTACAAGGAATATAATAATAAATTTCCCCTCCGTTTATTTATTTAAACCTGATGGAAATATTTAATTTAATTACGGAACAGATATTTATTTTTCAAATTAGCGAGAAATTAATTTTGACGAATGAGAATTGAATTTGAAAATATAGAAATTTATTTTTATTTACTGGAATCTTGTAGAAATATTTAAGTTAAGCGAGAGTCGATATTTATTTTTCCTTTGAGTCTGAAAATTCATGAAACTTTTTATCTCTTCGTTATTTCTTGCCAGGTAAATAATAATTATCAAAATTTTGGATAAACGTCCAAGAGGGGAGAGAATTATCTTGTATAAAATTACAAAGGAACAAGTTTGAGATTTTTTTCTCTTATTAATCTCTTTCGACAGAGGATGTTATTAATATCAGCAACATAAGATAATTGCCACGAAATTTCTCAGAAAAATTATATGCACGTGTACATTACACACACATATATATATATATTTTTACTTTCAACTATAATAAATTAAAGGAAAAATACGTATATTTCACACAAACGTCAATATCCCTCGATACATTGAATAAATAACAGTTATTAAATTTCTTCGAGTAAGTAAATTGTTGGACCAGTTCTGGTTCAAAACTCGAGCGAATAAATAAAGAAGCGGGAGAGAGATTACCTAATTTAAAATACAGATATAAAGTGAGTCGTAAAAGCCCCGATAAATTATCTTATACAAAGAAATTCATCTATTCAACTCGACTACTCTAGAAAGTCGTCGTGTGTATAGAGCATAACTGACTTATATACCTGCAATTCATTTCTTTGAATCTTCATTCTTCAACTTCTTTATTATTATTATTATTATTATTATTATTATCATCAAACATGAACATTTTAAAATTTATACCATCTCGTACAAAATAAATAACCCTCGTAAAGATTGATTCCATCTCCTTCTCTCCGAATAATATTATTACAAATAAATCGTTTCACGCGTATAAATATCTATAAAACCATTACACGCTCTACATATATTCATCTACGTGATTTCCCACGAAATGGAATTACCTTCGATGCAACGTAACAGGCTCGTCTCGTTAAAAATAAATCGCGGGAATAAATTTTTCTCCCGAAATCCCGTGCAAGCAGCACGATCATGGAAGAGAATCGAACAAGATCGCTTTCTAAATCGAAACCCCGCCCACGCATTGCGTCAAGAGGAGGCTGACAAACCCGTTTAAACTCACAAAACGCGGGAGTGTTTTCGCACGAGAATTAATGAATTCGAGCGAGATACCGATCGAGATTTCCAACAGCCACCCTTGCTCGAAACTCGACACCCACGTGCGCCGCCGTCCAAGACCAGTTGCCCACGTCCAACCACGTGTCGTCCGTTTATCTATCTCTCCAATAATATATTTTTTAAAAAAGATCTTGAGAACCAGCATCAGGGGTTATCTGGCTCGGCCATCGAATATCTAATCTGAGGAGAAGAGTCCTCCCTTGGTGAACAGGCACCGGCTGCAACGTGACATCGTGTCACCGCTGAGGTTATCTCCTCCGGATCGATCCCTGTCATCAAGGTGGATCGGTTTTCCCCTCGAAAGAAACGAACGATCGAATACGTGTCCCGCGTCGTGTGGGTGATTTCAACGCCTGGTTTCGCGTGTCGCGACTACCTTCCTGCGTTCCTTTATCGATAATATTTGTTTGAAGAAACATTTATCATCGTAATTGAAATAACTTTTGCCTAAGATTTCTTTCATCGGAATTGTTGGAAAATCGAATATCGATGTGATTTTTATCTTCGATGGATTTCCGATTTTATTATATAACTTTCGATCGTCGTCGTTTGATGCGATTATTAATTATTTTATCAATTTGGCGGGTATTAAGAATTAGAAATTTCTTCAAACAACGTTGAAAACCGTAAGGGTTTGAATTGAATTTTTATAATAGGAATGAATGGTTAAGAGAGAAGGGAGGGTGTGTTGCCACGTAATTTGGGAGAGAGAAGGTGGCCCGATTAAATTGTTGGAAAGCAGAGAGAACGATTGCGCTGTTCCTGCGGCACACGGACCGTATCTAACCGTATAAATATAAATATCTTATCGACTGGGGGAAGATATGAGGGTGGCTTCGTGTCCGATGGGCCGTGAAATTGAGGGTCCACCCTTCGTCGGTCCCACGGAAAGGACCTACCATTGCGTTCACGGTTTCGTATTTGTAACAGTAACAGTTCTAATTCTGATCGCGAATATTTCCACCAAGCAAATGAACGCGACCAATTTCGAAAGATGAGTTTACAACCGAAGAACATTACCGAAGATTTAAACAAAATTTAAAGAAAAAAAAAGAAAGAAAAGGAGAGCAAATTAAACGCGAATAAATTTAATCGTGAATTTTAATTCGAACGATACCGTTCCCCTGAATTTCACTTGCAAAGGAGAAAATCTATTTTTTCATTATAATCGCAATGTGTGTTTCGCGAGGAAATAATGTGTAAGGAACCACCGTGGGTGATTTTAAAAAATATGGTCTGACAATTAGAAGCGAGAAGCATCAGTGATTAACGTGAAAAATGAGCACCAGTCATGAAGACCAGTCATGTTAAAATGCGTACCATTCCTTTTCTTTCTTTCTTTCTTTATTTCCTTTTTTTTTTTTTTTTTTTGTTTCAGTTACATGCAATTCCACGACTTTCACGGAAAACGATTCGCGTGGTTCGCCGATTTATCCGGTCATCGAGCTTCCGGAAGAATAAATTAAGAATATGATATCGTTCGCTTTTTTATTTCATTCCAAGACGTGATGTTAGATGGAGACACGTTAAACGAGGATGGAATGAGATTCTTCTTTTAATAAAGCGATAAAATTACAAAAAAATAAATGTTTTCTCGCCAAATCGATTTCATTTGGCTGACAAATTGTCCCTTTGCACGAAACGTCTTATCATATACGTACGCTATACTGGCTACTAAGAATATCAAGATACTTATATTACTTGCTTCGAAAAAAGATAAATAAATAAATAAAAGCAGAAAACATTTAATTACGTAAATATGGAAATTGATATTTTCGTGAAATCGTCAAAAGAATTTGAGGAACAACGTATCAAACAAAAAAACTTGACAGCACTAAATTCGAAATTAATACCAAATATTATGATAAATCCAAATAAACATTCCATAATTTCCATGAAGTTTGGAAAAGTGATTAAAAAAGAAATCAGGTAATTTCCAGAAGAGGAGAGACGCTTTAGAAATGGCGCCCACATAAAAATCAGTTCATTATTCAAATGGACACGGTCGACGAGTCGAGGTCTTTGGATAGATGTTCCTTAGTTTACTACCCTCCAACACACCGGACTGTAAGGTAACCGCACTCAGAATCGAGCAGATGGACTAACTACCCTCGGGAGAGCGGCTCGAGGGCCGAAGGCGCCGAGATCAAACCGCCCCCGTGTCGTCTGTCGGGCATCAACCCTCGAAAAATGACGGCGTACGCGCCTATAAATTCTCGCCTATCGAAACGGCCGATCTGGGACGTCTGATAATGGTACGCGAAACGTGAAATCAGGTCGCCATAAAAGTGCATTTTTTCTTCCCGAAATTATGGAAAGAAAATTCGATCGACCCTGCTCTGTAAATTTCTCCATTTTATTAATCCGAAATTTTGACTCGATCCGTTTAAATTTTTATTAATTTTCCTGATTGCAAATTTTACTTAAATCTTATCCTTGTTGAAGTCCAACATTAACTCTTCCCTTTTCTCGAAACGGAATTACTTTGAATTTTCCTAATTTCTTTCCAATTGCAGAAAATTTAATTTGTTGGATTTCGAATTTAGAATTCAATAAATTTCGAATCTCTCTAATTCAAAAAAGTTGAAAAATTATTCGTCTCCAAGAATCTGACAATTCATTTTATTTCGAATTCGTGAAATTCCACGGATCCATTAAATTCTTTCAACCCTTCGTCGATCTTTTTTCAAAGAATCGGATTGCTCTCTTTTTCTTTTCTCGAAAAGGATTATATTTCCTCGAGGATTCGTAAGAAAAAAAAAAAAATGTACTCACCGCTACGCGGCTCTCTTTCAACTCGAGTCTCACAGCCAGAGCTTCTCGCATAAACACATCGGGATAATGACTCGAGAGAAATGCCCGTTCCAATTCCTCCAGTTGCCAGCTATTGAAGTTGGTCCTGCTCCTTCGCCTCTTGCTCCCACCTTCGTCCGATTCGCCATCGCAACCTGAAATTACAAATATATATGTTAGAATCTTGAAGACTTTAATGAAAAATTACAAATTTTTCCTCTTCCTGAACGATATTCTTCTAAATAGAAGCATATCTATCTCCATATCTCCTCAATGTTCGAATCTTTCTTCAACAATTATTCGAAAAATCCTAATAATTTTCCTATCAGGAAATGAACTTTTCTTAATTATTCTAAGAGAAACGTTTACCAATCTTTCATCGAAGAATACGAAGGAAGAAATCGGATGAATCCTCTCGATTCGATTCAATGCTTCTTAGAAAAGTTGCAGTTAGATCGCATGGAGAGAGATCTCGGTTTCCGCATAAAAGGGAGAGCGAAAGCGAAGATTGAAGCCTTATCGTCGCGAAATTGGTTCGAGGCATCGTATCATCCCGGCCAATCGTCTCTCAGATAAGTCGAGTCGAAAACAGAATTCCCGGACATATTGAATAAACATGGAATTTCAGTGATTTTACGAGGGCCCTGGTCCACCCTCCAACCCTTATCCGGACCGAGAATCTGCGGATCCACGATTGTTTTGGCAGACATCTCCTGTTTCCTGACCAGATACGTATGCTAATGCAGGAGAGGAGGAATTGAAAAAAGATCGGCAATTATGATTGACTCGGCAATAAGGCCGCCGTTATCTGGATCAGGAAATGAAATAGCACGAGACGAAACGTTCCTCGAGATCGGGATGATTTGGAAAGGAAATCGAGTCGATACGTTCCGCTCACATTCACGTGTCCAATACTTTGTGTGAGTGAAATTGTCGAGAATTTGAATGAAATGAAGAAAAATTTTATTCGAGTCGATTAACGTAATTTTATCTCGTTAAATCTTCGATAAAATTTTTATCGAATCAGAAGAATTGATAGGAATAGAAAATTTAAAAAAAAGTTTACAAAAGATCGATAGTTAATAGATCTTCGTCGATTCAATACTACTTGAAGGAATTTCTTATTAAAAAAAAAATAACCAACGAGAAAAAATTCTAATTTATTAGAATTATTAATTTCTCAAATTCCATCTTCTTCGTAACTCCAGAAAGAAATTCGATTTCCTCGAAAAAGATTCAATCGAAACCGACCCCTTAATTATCTCTTCCTAAAGAAAAAAGTCCACCTTTACAAAGTGTTAATCTTAATCTCCATAAATTCAATTTTCCTACAAACGCGATATTCGACTAAAAAATCCAACCTTCACACACATATACACACGCACATCTTTATCACTTTACATTCGCGAAACGAATTCAGGAGCACGTTCACGCGCGTTCATCGGCGGAAAGTCTGACGAGGGTAATTTTTCTTCCATCGCGTACGCGGCACGGTATTATTATCGGAAACGGGTATCAAAGTTGATAGATGGCGCAGGTAGCGCGTTAAATAATTTATGAGAGGACGAGTTAAACAATTTTCGCGTCCACCTCTGATCGTCCCCTCGATCTATTCTCGTCCCGAATCAGAATTTCTCTCCTCCTCTCTTTCCAACCCCCCTCCATCTTTTCCTTCTCCACTCCTTTTTCTTTCGCGAACGAAGGAGGAAGAGGACGATACCTGCGGCCCGATAATGTGGCCGGCCGCATTAATGAACCTGACACGACGATAATGATTCGGTTAATTCGAGCGGTTGAAGCGTGACACGGTTGGACACAATGATCGACCGATCCGTCCCGTAATCGTCGCTTCCGTAAATGGTATCTCTCAATTTAATCTGAGAATGCAGTCTCTGAGACCGAAAGAAAATACGTAATTGAGAGGATACCAGACGCCATTACTGTCGACCGACTTTTATTGGTTCGATGGTTGGATCGATAGTTGCCTTTTGATTCCGGCTGATCCATCCTGATCGGTTTAATTATTTTCACAGATTGAGATGTTTCCCGTTCGAAACAGTGTTCTTGCTCGATTTGTAAATAAATAAGAACGCGCTTTTGTTTTTCGTGAATTATTTTTCCTCCTGGAAAGGGAGGAGGGAAAGGAAGAAATATAATGATCGAAATTTTTTGTAGATCAAAAGGAAAGGGGAGAAAAGGAAGAAAGGAGAAGAGATCGATTTCGAAGCAATCGACACGATCAACGTGTTGCACTTTCCCTTGCATTGAATTTCCATAATAAATATATGTATATATACCGAGTAAAATAACCCCGAGATTCATCCTCGATGCGTCACTTTCCCTTTTCAGAAATATAAAAAAGAAATTCATTCCCTGATGAACGGAACCGGCGTCTTAACCACGTGTAATTTCACATTCGAAACGCGTCCTTACATATTTCCACGGATAGAAAATGAAAAAGAAAAAAGAAAAAAAAAGAAGAAGAATCGGCGAAAGCGGTTTACGCGGAAATCTGCAGAGGGACGAGTCCTCGATCCCTCGATCCCCCTACAATGTTAACCACGCGTATGTGTGGTGTGCGCGCGTATGAACACAACGCGTATTCACGTGTGTAATAATTTCCTGGTTGTACACGTTGGCGTAACTGGTCCTGGAAAATTGGCGTATCCCCTACTACGGAGGGTGTACTTAAAAGATCTAAGCAGCCGTAATGCCGTGTGTTTGTCACAGGAAACTCGAGGAGCAGCTTTATAATGACGAGTTTCGCCGTGTTATGACGGATTATGAATACAAATTATCCTTTGGCGCCAACATCGTTTTAATGCAAGGGTAATTTATTACTCTTAGCTCTTCGAGCTTCGTGCGCCATTCATCGTATCTTTCTTTTCTTCCTTCTTTCTTTCTTTCCTTTTTTTCTTTTTTTTTTTTTTTCTTTTTTTCCATCATTTTTATCTTCTCCTTTTCTTTTTTTTCCTCTTTTTCTTTTCTTTTTTTTTTTTTCTTTTTTTTTTTCTTCCCTCCTCCTTTGTTTCAACCATTGATTGAGTTTACGTTTAAGCTAATTGTCATCGCACGCGAGAAGCAATTCGATACCGAGAGGGGTGATCGTTAAAAGATTGAAATGTCTTCGTTCAATGAGGATTACGATGATTTTTAGTATTATCTGGGATGAGGAAAAAAGATGCATATGAATTACCGTGTAACACGGTTTTATTATATGCGTGTTAGGAACGAGAATAGATAAAGGAGACACCTTGGATAATCAGCGCGTTTCGTCAATAAATCTCGAAACGATTGCTTCTTATTCTGTACGATCGTTTGCGCGAAACGAGCAATTTCTAGAGGCATTCCTTCCTTTTCATCGGGATAAACATCTCACGAATCTGTGAGAGATTACGAGCGAGCGAACAAGCGGAACAAGATTATTTTCGCGCTATTAATGGACAGTGTTATAAAGTAAAAGTTTAAATGCTACAAATGATTTCAAACGATTTATCCTTTTTTATCGTTTTTAATCGACCATGATCTCGTTATTTCTGCCGCGTTATTTTCGCGTCCCGTTCAATCTCGCTGAGTCGAGCATCGATGAACGATATTTAATTAATTGAAAGAGAGAAGTTGATTAATTCGTCGATCTCGCGGAGTGATATTTATCTGTTTATTCTCTTTTTATCCCCCGTAAATTTATGATCCATTGTGACGTGTTTTAACGCGAAACATATATCGTTACATCGTTACGAAGAATAATAATTAATTAACATGAATAATATCGCAAAAAATATATATATATATATATCAATAAATTTCTATTCCAAATTCAATCGTGCATAAATAACCGGGCATAATACAACATAATTCTTACCCTTCTTACACATTCGATCGATGAATGCGGCAATCCATCAACCGAGCACAATCGAATCTTATTCAGCGAAAGAACAAAGAATCCGAACAATGGAAAATGAAATCGGTATAGGATAATTCTCGGCGATCGTCCAAAGATTAAAAGCGTGCTTGCAGCGAAACGTGTCACGAATATAAATTTCTTTTCATAAGAAAAGAACACACGGACGCTGTCCAGCTGCTATTTATTTATTGCAACTCGGGTCGTCGTGGCTCGCCCAGGCTCTCCTTTCGGCTCTCCTCTTGTCCAATTAAGATTTACCAATCGACGATAATGTTCGCGAATCGATCTCTTGACGAGAGAGGATAGAAAGAGAAGGAGGAAAGAGGAGAGGAAAAAAAAAATCGTCGCATTAATCAGCGTAATTAGATGCTATTTATCCATTAATTCACTCTCTCTCTTCTTCTTGTTCTCCGATCGAGTACAAGAATGAGATCGATCGAGAATGGATATCGATCGATCCGCTCATTATTGATAATCTGTACTCCGATAATAAGCGGACGATTCAACTGTACACGGTGGCAACTCTCGTGAAGAACCGCCTTTATAATCTCTTTTCCTTTCTTTCTCTTCTTCTTTTAGGTAGTTCGACACATTCTCCTTTCTCGCTCCTTTTACTGAGTTAATGAGTTAATTTACTCTTCTCAAAAAATCATGTACTCTTCACGTTTAAATATTCGGAAAAGCTCGAATTACAAATCGAATTTACGGATACAAAGTTCGATACTCTTCTCAAAAAATGTACTCTTCGTGTTTAAATATTCGGAAAAGCTCGAATTACAAATCGATCCATCAAATTACGCTTCCACCCGGGGAAGGAGGGTGTCCATAAGTGATTCGTTAATGAAGCACGAAAGTTTTAAAAGCTCGACGAAAACTTATGGCCGGAATAGAGTTGGCCATAAGGTAAAGGAAAACCAAGAGTTTACCATGCACTGTTATTAACATCTCTTCGGTATAATAATGTAATAATGATAAGAAGGAGCGGGTTCCAGATTATTATAGAAGAAGGAATAAAAGAGGAAAGAAGAAAAAGAAGAGGAAAGAAGCTGCTACTGGGGAAGGAATGCGCCGTCCAATAGGGATTAAGTAGCGATTCCTTGGTCATTGATGCCAATTCGGCCGGCCCTGTCTGGCTTCCATTTCCACGGCGGCCGAGAAATAAGACATCGGCGCGGTTTTCGAGAGGAAAAAGGGCAGCGTGTAGGGTCGCGTGCGTCGTTAGGGGGCCCAACATGGCCGAAACGTATCATCATGCAATTACGCCACGCTAAGAACGTAAGCCGACCGGCCGGCCGTCGCGTACACACCGTTGACCGCCATAAACGCGCACGAAATCCTCCTCGCGTATAGTCCTCCTCGGGTATAATAATAATCGATCCTCGATCCTGGACCGTGAACCGTCTACGCCGGCTTCCATACAGGTTTCTCGTAATTCTTCTCCTCGAAATTGCGGATATCGGGATCGGTGCCGTTTCTTCTTCTTCTTCTTCTTCTTCTTCTTTACAACTGGTTTTTTAGGTTAGCTTCTTACGAGATTCAACTTTTTGTCGTGGATTTTTAGGTTAGGTCGAGATACTTGTAGCTACTTCTCGATTTGTTTCGCGAATTGAGGGGAGAATATTGGTTGATTTGGAGGGAAAGTTTCATGAGGAATTGCGTTCAATTTGCTTAATAATGGCTGATGATTTCTTTCGTATGTTCATGGAAAATGATCGTCAATTTAATTGAAATTACACGTGGATAAAATTATTCCATCCATGACGAATATTTATATATATACTTGTCATGCATCCGTCAGTTTTCACACGATGAATCGAAATTTAACAACAAAGATATCCTATTATCGTGGATTATTCTGTAAAATCAGAATCATAAAAACGATTTATAAACGGCTCGTGCTCGAATAGATCCAATAATAATTCAAATGAATTGAATTTCTTCCCAACAATTTTACTTATTGTATTTTAATTATTGTATTTTATTAAGTGCATACGCGCGTATTGAAACTTTCTCCTTTGATTAAAAATTTTATTATCGCGATCGTCCTAATTTCCTTCATTTCGATCGAATCGTCGCGCTGAAAAGATGCGTCTTTGAAAGATGCGCGACACACGACACGTTAAATGGAAATCTTCTCGCGAACGAAGCGAGAAAACGTTCGGTTTCGTCGTCGAGAAACGTATCCAGATCCACGAGGAGCGAGGCTCGTGATGGAAATTACAATGATTACCTCTCGCTTTCCGTCAGACGCATTAACCGTAATAGCGCGTTCATAAAAGAGTCTTGAATGTGTGTGGGCTGTCATTTAAAAGCATCAACGAAAACGTTAATTTCCCCCCCGATATAAAAAACGAAATTGCCCCTTTTCACGAAATCCTGATGAATTGCGCGATTAATATCGTTCAATTGTTAAAAGGGGTCGGGCGCCTTCAAATTTTCATTCACCGGTCACTACTATTATCTTTTTACGTGTGACCGCCAATTACACACCACGCAACGAAAATTGAAGAAGCTATTTATTCCCGAACGTGTTCGCGAAATTGTCCCCCATCGTGTAATAGAATTTTCCAAAATTGGCCGGCTCGATTGCATTAAAGAGGATTACCTCTTTTTCTTTCCTTTCAAATATTTTATGCATATTCTTATGCACATTTCGTTTACGCGTGAAAGTGATTGGAAGTGAAACAGTGAAAACGTACGATGACGATTTACGAGAGAAAATGGAAGAGAAAATATTTGTACGAAATTGATTTTAGAAATTATTATTGAATTAATGTGCGAATAAATAACTCGTCTATTGAAAAATTGATACATGGTTGATACTGATTTATATCAACAGATTCTAATCCATTCCCTTCCTCCAGTTATTGTTATCGAAGCACAGATTTTCGAAAATAAATATGTAAGATCTCTAATTTTTGTCGCATCGTTTTTATCTTATTTTTTTCTTTTTTGTATTCTTGATAATAAATTTAGAAAATTAGGCGTAAAGGCTCCGATTCACCTTCTGTCTTAATCTTCCCAGAAAAGCAAGTAAATTGTGGAAATTTTTAATATGGTGCAACTTACGCGGATATTACGATATAAATGTGTTTTAAATTTGTCCGATGGAAAAAGGAACGCTTCGATGTTTAAGTATAAAAAGACTAGGCATTACTGCAATTAAGATCCGCAATAAAGTTGGTTTGCACTTCAACGTTCGCTAAGCTTTCCCTTTTAGGATCAAAGTACCGATTAACTATCAAATTAACGTAGAAAATAATAGCTACCTCGAAGCCTTAATTTTCAGAAGCTGAAATTGAAATAAATACCCAAGAACTGAATATTCTTACCATCAAACTACCACCTTGCAGTTCGTGTAATTGCTATGAAGTAACAGAATTACAGAATTTATGGAAAATTTACTAGTAATATTTTCAGCAGTAATTTGAAGCATGTACAAAAATTCTGTCCATGTCAGAAGCAATAATTTACCGAGAACAAGCCGTGTAGAAATTCTATTACATAACTTTTACATTACATTAATTAGCTTACCACCACAGCCTTCGATTTTTACTCATTCACTCGCCAATTTTTTTATTTTTTAATTTCTATTCATCAATCATGGAAAAGTAATAGGATTATAGAAATATTATCAGCTGTCTAACTTTAACGCTGCTTCACTGTCTCGATCTCGGACTGCACTGATTCTGATGAGAATTAGGGAAATTACCTCCCATTAGGAATCATCAAGGAATTTAAGGAAAGATCCCGATCATCGTCAAAATTTCGATCACGATTTTCTTTTCGATCTAAAGATTCGAATCATCCTATCGTTATTTCCCACCAATTAATTATCATAAAATATCGGAATCACAATTTCCATTACGTAATATAATTAAATTTTTTGATTCAGAAGTAAGAATTATTAATCTTCCAATGATTAAAAATACAAATTCAATTACAAAAAACAATTGTCACGTTTGCACTTATCTAAAAACTAATTTGCTCGTGCAATCTTGCGATATCCCCCTCCCCCCTCCCCCTCTCCTTTCCCCAAACACAGTTAAGAAGAGTCTCGATCGATAGATGGAATCGAGAGATGGAACGAGAATAAATAGTGTGGCACGAGATCGATGAAAATTTCAAATTTTTGAATATCTCTTGTAAAATCGCACGGCTTTCTTATCCGTGTAATGAAAGGAAACGATGATCGGTGACGACGTAGGGTGCAATTAAAGCGTAATTAACCGGTGGCCGAATACAGAACGCGCGTGGAATATTTTAACCGGTGGCCGTGCCTTGACACCTTTATAATGACATTAAACTTAATAGGCCGGCACCACGTATCCCGTACGCGTACATTGTACGAGGATTAATAAAGTAACCCGTTGGACGTGACGATTCTTAATTAAAAATTTTAATCGAACCACCACTTTGAGTCATCCTTGCACGATGATTGGAAAAGAAGAAGAGAAAAAAAAATATCTTTCTCGTGAATTTGTCGAGTTTGTTTTCAGATGGATCTTGAATAGAGAAATTCTCTATTTCGAAGGAGAGAATGAGAGTTCAAATAGATTCGAAATTGTAACGATGATCTAACTCTTTTGACACTACGAAGAATTGTAATATCCTTATCCTTGATGATGATTATATTATTTTATTAATTGAAGCTTTTTGAATTCCTTTAGAACACACAGCGAGGGTTGATAATTAATAATAATTAATTAGGGGAAAGAGTTCTGTAAAAATATAAAATATGGATCAAAGAGTAAAAGCTTTTGTGACGAATGAGACAATTCCATCGAGTGGAAAGTTGTAGATGGCCAATCTCGCGTTGGATCTTTTGTATTGTAAAAGCTTGGACGTTTTGCATTGAAAAAAATGCAAATGAGAGAGAGAGGTGTGCAGAGCCTTCTTCGAAAAACACTCTCGCTCGTTCCTTCGAGAAACCGTCCGATCCCCGAAATTCACGGTGGATCAAACGATTAGCGGGCCAATTGGACAAAAACTCAGGCTGCACATCCCCCCGGATCCCTGTGGTGAAATAGTTACTTTAACAGCATTTACAACGGATGTAATTTAGAAGTGAATTCGAGTCCCGTAATCACCGGGTTGGCGTGTACCGAGCGGCCGTTGGTCGGAGGACGCAACCCTCCATTTAGAGGGTAGTCTCTTGTTAAGTGAGAGTCAACGACGTCATTAAAGTTAGGAACGACATTCTGGCACCCGTGAGACCGCCACTTTCTGCCCAAGGAACGAGGATGCAACGGATTTCCACCGCGATCGGCGCCCAACTTTCCTCCCCGCCCCCCCCCCCAAAAACCCGCCAAAAACCCGACCCCTCAACACCCGGCCGTCCACTGATTTATAATGATAAATTACAGGCCCCGCGAAAATTCCTTTTTCGTGCGTTGCTCACAATTAGAAGGTATGGGCCGAATTAAGCGATCGACAGCTGCTGATCCTCGCTTCTCGGTATTTCGGCCCACTTTGGGACCATTTTGGGACATTCTGGAAATGAGCGTGAATTTTAGCCACGATTTAATGACGTATAACTAGAAGGTATTAATGTGTAAGTATTAATTTGTGCGAGAAGAGTGGTGTTTTAGAATTTGAATTAGAATTTTCGAGGATGGGCTTGTTTTTCTTTTTGTTTTTAACGGATGAGATTGGAGAAGAAGATGAAATAGTTGGTTAGAAATTCAGCAATTAGGAAATGTACGAAAAGTAAAGAAAAAGATTTCTTAGCTTTTCAAATTGAAAATTTGAATTTTAATCCTTAACTTTCAAAACTGTTTCAAAAATAATGCTTCAAGAATAATTTTGCCTTATCACGCGCTTTATTAAATAATTATTCAAATACTTTCCTTTCAACTTAATATAATTTCTTCCTTCTTACTTTCTACCCAATTAGGTTATTCGGCCAGAAAGTTGTATCTAAAAATTAACATCGAAACAATAACAATCGCACGATCGAGGAAAATTGAAATAAATCATTTCCTTCCTTTCCAACTAACCGCTCTTGTACATCTTATCTCGTCAAGATATCTATCCTCCAGCGAAGATTCATAAACACCGTAAACACAAAGTAAGCGAAACGAGGAGGAACGGAGAAAGAGAAAGACTTCCCCTTCCCGTGTTTTAATATTTTAATCGGGAGCCGTGGCAACTAGGGTAGGTCGGACGCGATTAATTTCAACGTGAATCATCTTATAATCCATCCGTGTGCTCATCGAAACGGGGTCGCGCGTTATCTCCACCCGAAAACATTAATATAAACTTAATTACACCTGTGTTTAACGAATTGATGGACCCTCGCGCGTTAGATCATCTCTCCACCTCCACCTGGATCACTGTGCAGACTCCTGGTGGGCCACCAAAGGGAGGGCGGGGGGGTATCCTGGGAAAAAGAGGGCTAATAAAGCGGTTTAAGGCGCGAGAGAGAGTGATAAAGTGCGAGGGGAAGATGAAACGGGTTCTGGCGAAAACGAGAAAAAAAGGAGGGGGAGGAGGGATGGGTGGAAAGAGAGAAAGAGAAGTGGAAGAAAAGGAGAGAGGATTGTTCTTGAGATGGAGAAATTGCGTGGATTTGAGGCGAGGGAATGAAAGATTGGACGACAGGGAGGAGAAATTTGGAAAAACGAATTAAGAAAAAAAAAGAAAAATGAAATGTGAAAAGATTGGAAGGAAGAAGAAAGAGGAACTTAACTTTGTTAAAAGGAACAAAGAAATTAAGATTTAATCAGAAAGAAATTCGGCAACTCAATCTGACTGAAGAAATTTAGGATATTGGGAGTAAAAATAAAGGGAAGGAGGATAGAGAAAAATTATAAATAAGAGAGAAGAAATTCAGAAAATTAATGATAAAAAAAAAAGAAAGAATAAAATGTCCATAAGAATTGGATAAAAAGTAAGCAAATATTAAGTTAAATATTATACAAGCACGAGAGAGCGAAATTGAGAGAAGCGAAGAAAATCATTAACGCGGATAAAGAGAGAGAGAAGGAGAGAGAGAGGGAGAAGCGTGGTAGTATCGGGTAAGAAGTTGAGTAATTTATTGGAAGATAAGAAAAAAGATCCAAGGAATAAAATTGCGGTGAAATTAGCAGATGAAAGAAAAGAGGAGGAAAGCCGAGAAGGATGGAAAAGGGGAAAAAGAAGAAGAGGAGGACAACGAACAAGATTATTAAGCTGTAAGGCGTTAACTGGCATAAGGCGTCGGTAGGTGGATACGTTGCTTGCGTGCCAGACTGACTGCATTTGCATCTAGACGCCATCAATCCTCCTGACGCCCGGTTACACTGCCCCTCGCCAAGCCCCTCCAACCCTCTCAGCAACCCCTCGACGGTCCTTCTCCCTTCGTCCTTTGCACGACTCTCCGTGCCTCGACTTGGACGATCTTAAATTAAATATCCAGAGTAGTGAGGGAATTGGATCGACGTCGTTGCGACTTGCAACTATTCAGAAATTCCCTCTTCAATTCTTATTGTAAGAATTAAATTATTTTCCCCCTTCCCTCGCATCGAGAAATCTTTTCTTTCCTATCTGATTTAGGCCAGCTTTAAGAGCTTTTTTTTTCTTAAGATATTCGAAGAGATTCGGGAAATTTTGATGATTGTTCGAAATCTTGAAAAATGATTTTTTTTTTTTTCTAAATAAAAATCGAGAAAAGAAAGGTGTAGTGATTGAAACGAAAATTGAAAAAAAAGAAAACGTTTTCTTTAAATCAATTAAATTGTACGTGTAAAGCAGGACATTAAGGAAAACAGTTGCCGGGAGAAATTTATGGTCGAGAAATTCGTACGGTTTCTCGCGTTAAACAGTGGTGATTTAATGGGTTCCATCGTCGGAATCTTATCGACGATCGAATGACAACTGATCTAGATGTGAAACATATTGCGACACGCAACACCTTGTAACACGTCGGCGATATTTCGTAAGGTAAAGGAAGTTAATTAAAAAATACACACACCGCGAGGAGTCGTTATTACGAGAAAGAAACGAAACTATTCTCGATCGACAGGTGCGAGCCAGTTGTCTCGTGAGGAACGTCAGTCGGCTCAGTTTAATTAACGGTTAATGGCTACCTTTTATTAACCGTTAAATATCCATAAGTAGGATACGAGTTTATCTCAATGGAATACAATGTATTAATGATGTATTAATGATACAAAATGCGAAAATTTTTTTGTTAAGAAAAAGGAATAGTGAATTTTGTAATAATCGAATAATAATAAAGTGAAGCGAGTTAAATATAAATGAAAATTATTCTTTTTCGATTTGAATTTGAATTGAATTTATTTTTGTTTTAGAAAATTTTTACCTTCTTTCTAAAAAACATTAAACTATTTTTAATTTCTGATATACAAAGAAAATTTGATTTTTTCTTATATAATTTAATATGCATTATTTGTAATAATTAATCTTATTCGTATTTTGTATCAATTGAATACTTATTATACTCTGCTCTTTATATCTTATTATTCACGAACGAATAATTCTATTATTTACACCTACACACACACACACATACGTATATAATAAAAATTATTCTAATAAAATAATTTACAAGTATAATTTTTATTATTATATTTTTGTATCATTCTATAAATTTGATCCAAAAGATTAACATCTTAAATAGCGAAATAATTAATAAAAATACAACGAATAAGGAATAAATGAAGAGAAAGGAAACAATTAGTATCTCTAAAAACAAATACACATCCTTAATGAACATTAAATTTACGATATCATCAAAAGGAAAGACTAACGGAGAACGAACATTCAACTTTCTTTCGAAGAAATAATATTCCTCCGGATACAATCCTGTATCAAGACAGAGTAGGACATTAGTCTGCTAACTTAATTAGAGCGACGCTTTACAAGCTAACGATCTATCCACGCCCACTAGAAACCAGTACAATGAAACTAAGACCGCGGAATAATGTGATAATAAATCACAAATTCATAAAGAAACCGCAAAATATTCTTTCAAAGAATTACCGATTAATCGACCCGGCATGATCTCACTTTAACAACCGCATGAATAACCAAAATCTTTCTTAATACATCGATTTCTTCTAAAAAAAAAAAAAGAAAAATAATTTCCCTAAATATGAAAATTTTAGAAATATTAACAAGACTCTATAAATAAAATCCATAAACAAAATACAAAAGGATATAAAACTATTGGTAAAATTGAATTTCGAACGTATACGATCTTCTAAAAAATCTTTCAAATTAAAATTTATTAATCTATCGTGTATATCGAATAAACCAGCTAACAAAAACAAATTTCAACAAATATTCTCTAGAAAATTACATTGCATGCCCACTTTTTAAAATCCAACATGGAGGAATAATAACAGCAATAATAACAACGCGCCAATGTATTCATTTCTAACAGAGATATCATCGATAAACCCGTTAAAAAACAACCGCCAATCGCATCCGCGTGGTAATAGCAATTTTCCACAAACATCCTCGTTCGATCCTTCGAAGCAGGAACACGGGCTCGTGTTCCGTCGGAGGCCCAACACCAACAACAAAAGGAGGAACGAGAGAAAAAAAAGTACACCGGGGACGTACGAAAACGGCGCGAGAAGGAAGGGAGCGAGAAAGCGAGAAGAGCTACGTGGTGGGACGAGAGAGAAGAGAAGAAAAGGAAAGAGAAGAAAAGAAAAGGAGGAGGAGGAGGAGAAGAAGAAGAAGAAGAAGAAGAAGAAGAAGAAGAAGAAGAAGAAGAAGAAGAAGGAGGAGAAAAAAATGAAAGCCGCAAGCGATGCAGAGGCAGCCTCGTCGAACGAGGTACGAAGCCACGTAAAGACTCTTCGCATAATATGGGTAGCCTGGTATCGGCGGCCTGCTGCCCGATAAGGAGGTTTTCAGATACGATCTACAACCAGGCCGGTTAATTATATATTAATACCTTCGCGTGCAATCCTTGGCTACGTATAGCCGGCATTAAGAAGCCTGAGACCCTTCCGGGGGTGGTTGGTGCAACGTAATGCATGGGAAGAGGAAGCCACTCTTCCAGAAGACTGGCTAGCAAAGAGCTAGGCTCGATAGGGTGGGGGAATAGTCGTGATTTCGTTTCTATGTTTCTGGAAAATTAGAATTTTTCTTTTTATTAAGAGGACGACCAATTCTTCGATTTTTCAATGTGAAACATTTTTACTTTGCTCGAATAAATAAGTCTTTCTAAATATTCGAATTAATTCGCCAATCAATTAATCGACTTGAAAACATCTATCTGTAAAACGTACCATATAACACCTTGAATTGATGCCGGGAAGAAATTCAATAAATCCACGGCTACTATCCACCCGTTCAATGAAACACCCTTTCGAGAAAGGGAACAAAAGAAAACTGAGCTTGTTTCTCTTGTAACGAACAACGCAGATCCATTTAACCTTTGATCGATCCACGATTACTCGCTCGATCGCTGCTCCGCAACCGCTTCTTCCATTAATCCCTCTGCAAATTAGATTTTCAGATTAATCCGAGGATGTTGATCCGTTCTCGCCTCGAAATCCGAAAATTACACGAATCTATATATGGAGAGCTTTATAGAGAGAATCCCTCAACACGGATGTACATTATTGAGTGTTAATTTAAAAAGATAGAAAAAAAAAAATCATAATTAGCATGTTCGATGCGTTTTCGTAGATGGCGCGATAGATTGCGCAGCTCGTGAGATCGTAATTTTAATTACTAGGTTTACCTAATGTAATCCAATGGAAATAGAATTATTTCCTTCATTCTTTTTTTCTTCCCCCCCCAACCTGATATTTTCCTCTCTGCAATTGATACGGGGCCTTGCCACGGATAATTGTTGCACTTCTTGTTAAAATGAAAAATTGTTCGGGAGGAGGAGGAGGAGGAAGTTTCTTTGTTGTTGCGAAAAGTAAGACGGTCGAGCGGTTTGTATTTCTACTTCTTCTTCGTTCTTTTGCTAATTTCGAGGGCTAGAATTACGCGCACGATGAGATTGAAGCCTCGTCGTTGTTGGTTAAGCTAGCCTTATGATTCTCGTTTGTTCTTATTAAAATAGAGATGATTAAAATTCTTTAATTATGTTTCAGCTTGTTGTTCAGTTCCTGGTTCAACGCGCGTAATTTAATATTGATGGTGTATTATTTTCTTCTTCTTCTTCTTCTTTCCTTTTCCTATTATCGCATTTATACACAACATACGTCGCGATGGATTTACTGAAATGAATAGAATAGAAAGATTAATAATGGTAACAGGAAATAAGGCAGGATTTATAATATATGTGTGTGTGTACACATTCATGGGGCGAGGATAATCGATAAAAATTAATATTAAACGGGATGGAAGAAGGCTAGAAGAAATATTTTGTTGCAATTTTCTGCGTCAATGCATAAATGCATTTATAACTTGATAAACGAGACTCTTTCTGTAACCAACACCAACTTTTGTATTTGTCCTTTTCAAAGATTAATCTAAAAAAAGACGTACATCTTTAGAACGAAAGTTTAAAATTATACAAAAATTGTATACAGGATATACAATTTCGTGATTTTCAATA
Organism: Apis mellifera; assembly: GCF_003254395.2. Classification (NCBI taxonomy): domain Eukaryota; kingdom Metazoa; phylum Arthropoda; class Insecta; order Hymenoptera; family Apidae; genus Apis; species Apis mellifera. The sequence goes on from NC_037651.1 coordinate 4,424,700, forward strand.
TCCTTAAAATTCCAATGAATTTCAATTAAAACAACCAGAATCCACAGCGCGGCCACGATGCTTGAAACAGGCTATTCGCGAGCCATAATTTACAAAAATTGAGATCCACGTTCCAAAAAAAAGAAAAAAGAAAGAGATGGAAGAGATGTCGAGGATCGATCGCAATAAATCAATAAAGATCCCTCGGTTGTTGACGCTCCCGATTAATTAAAATATCTCTCGTTGATTCGTGTCGCATCGCCGGCGAAACTGTAACGGTTAAAGCCAATTAAATTGCATTTCAGCCTGTAGATCGAATTTCGATTGGCGAATACACACGAGTCGACGTGTGATCTTTGATCATTCGAGGTGGAAGTTACATGGATAAACGTGATAGGAGGGGAAAAAAAACGTGGCGTTAGAAAAAAATGTTGGAGAATAATTATTGAAAATTATGGTTACGCGATACGCTATTATTAAACAGATAAAAATTGGGTGATCGAAAGGTATATAATTGCAGTGTTATGATATAAGAAATAGCAATGAAAAAAAAAAAAAGGAAAGAAAAAGAAGTTAATAATAAGTTTAGAGGCAAACGTTTGCATATTAAAATGAAAATTATTCAAATTTTTCAAGAGATCGTTAGAAACTAAGGTAAATATTATTTCCACGTTGAATTCTCGATTCGAGGAACGCGTGTTTATATATATATATATTTGTATGAAATCGTGCCGTTTTGCTTTGATGCAAAGAAAAAAAAAGTTTAATCAAGCGAATTTACAAGCGAATATTTGCATTGATAAATTGAAAATTATCATTCAAATTTCCCGACCGTTGAATTTTTCCAAAGACATATATCATATACATCGCGTAACAATAAATAAAATAACGCCCAAAGGAAAAAAAAAAAAACCCTCGCTCTTTCTCCACTCATTGTACCTTTTTGTATTTTCATTCCTTCCATTTCGAATAATGCAATCGTAATTCATCCACTTCATTTGAATAACGCTCGAGCCTAACTATCCACGAAACACTAAAGCGCGCTCGAAAAGAGCGTAAATTGAATAAAACTAACGTTCGCGGTTAATATATTGCTTATAATTATACAGATTTCACTGTGATTAGACCCAGTTCACGACTCTATCTCCACCGATCTAATTTTCCTTCGCTCGTCTCCCCTCCCTTATTAATAAATATTAAAACAAACGTAGGAAAATCATTTTTCTTTTTTTTCTTTTCCCTCCTTCCCTTTTCTTCTCCACCACTGACTCGATCGCTCGAGGGGACATAATACCATAGATACATTCGATAATCTGGTGGAGAAGGAAGTCGAAGAAATTACGTATTTCCCCTTCACGAGTGTATGCGTGCACGTTGATAAACAATGTGGAGTGGAGTAAGGTTGGTGCATTTCAGGTAGTAGTGCGCCGTGTAAACAAATTAAGAAGCACCATCGTGTTAATCTGGTCGCTTGATCGTGATAAGTGAGCTCGACGCGCATGTTAATGCTTCTATCTAAGTCTCGTGATCTCGATCTTCGGCTTAATATTGAAATCGTAGCTCGACAGGGGTCCATGTCACGATTCCTTTTTTCTTTTTTTTTCCCCCTCTTTTTTCTTGCTTTTTCTTATTTTCTCGCTTCAGTCTGAATTGACTGGTTCTTTCCTTTTTTTTTCTTTTCTCTTCTTTTCTTTTTTTTGTTTAATAATAGGAAAATAGGATAGATGTGATGACGATGATGGATACGGATTCGATTCTATCGCGAGGAAATCGTGAGGATTCTACGTTTTTTACATGTTTGCAAGATTAGATCTGTTTGGTAATTGGAGAGAGAAGGAAGATGAGGATGGAAATTATATAGGATGGAATACCGGTATGCAATGATATTGATTTGAGAATTATATTGGCGATTGAACGTTTGCAATTGGTAATTTAATTAAAGAAAATTTTATGCTATGTATTTGTACTTGTAGCTTCTTCTTCTTCTTCTTCTTCTTCTTTTTTTTCTTTCTTTCTTTTTTTTTTTTTTTAATTAATAGGAAAATTAAAAGAAGATTATTCATATAAAAATGAAAGAAATAAATTAAATTTTTTAGCCATATTTTAATATAATTTCATTCATATTACTTTAATGATGAAAACAACAGTCATTTAATAACCGATGTTAAAGGTCAGGAAATTTCTATTATTAGATATTATTACTTAATCAATCGTATGATAATCGAATTTTTAAAGTAACGATTGATAAGATTTTATTCGAACACCGGTTTTATTTAATTTTCATAGGACGCTATTAAAATTTTATTTCAATTATAATAGATAATTTCGTTAATCGTGATCAACTATTGGTAAAACGATATTTTCATGAATTGTCACGTTCCAAGGGTGGTTAAATTTTATTCGATCAATTATTAAAATCGAAGATTGGTACTATTTCTATTCAATCTAATTAATCGCCACGATCAAATATTATTATAATTTTAAAAGGAAGGATAATTAGATCGATCGAATAAAGAGTCTGTTAAATAATTTTTACCTAAGAGATTGGAAAGGTACATTTTCTTCATCGAAATTCGATACGAATCTAAATTAAAGAATATCGATTAAATCTGTAAACAAGAATATTCAGTAAAACAGCAACACGATGAAAGGAACACGAATGAAAATTTCTCGTGGGTTTCCCAAATAATTTTGAAGATAAAAGTAAAATAAAAATGAGATAATATGTATTTTAATTAGCCGACTAATTCCCATATATTTCTATTGCCTCGCTGCAGATTATTGATATATAGCAAATTAATTCCAAACAAAATTTTTAATTATTAAAGATTTTTCGACGAATCGATCCACCACGAAATAACCAGGGTATATTTAAAAATTTTTAAAATACAGAAAGTCGATAGAAATATATGATCAATTTGCATGTAAATTCCACGTATGCAATAAACATTTCTTCGTTGGCCAATAAATTCTTACGAAATTACAGTGCGCATAAAACAAGAAAATTAAAAGATAAATAAAATTTTACCTGACCCCAATTTTACGAAACGCAAAAAATAAATTCTACTTAAAATAAAATATGTTTCCCGAGTCTTCAAGATTGGACACTTCTAATTAAATGCATCACTGATCTCAGAAATACCTATAATCATTTTGATATAATGACTATCTAATTATAGAGAAATATATTTTAGTTATTATATTAAATCTACGATATTTTGTTATAATATTAAAATTAATAATACTTTAATATTATAGCAAGAAATAAGACACAAATAAGAATTGCTTTCTTCCCAAAGTCATCAAAAGTTTCATTCCCCTTAAAATTAAAATCACGTCTATTTCATTAACTTCAACTAAATAAAATTTTCCACATCCCTCTCTTTCTCTCTTAAATCATCCTCTCTCTTTTTCATTAGTCACGCCGAAAGAAAATTCCTAAAATGATTCCACGATTTCGCGTAACAGAAAAAAAAAAGGAGGGAGGGGAGGGGGATGAGAGGAGGGGAGGAGAGAGAAAGAGAGAGAAAAATCGTACGACGCGAGGGAATTATCGTCGAATAAAGTGAAAATGTGTGTTACTACGTGCCAAACCGCTTTATCATCCCCCCTCCCCCCCAATTGAGCTTATAATTAATAATTCGATAGCCAAGCTTATCAAGCCCCCTCTCCCTCTCCCTCCCCTCATCCCTGGCTCGCGATCGTGGAGGAAAAGCTCGCGAGGAAAAATGTGAATTCGCGTGCCGTGGCCACACAGTTAACCCACCACGATCCTCTCTCTCGCCACCCTAATTACTAACCATGGGTTGTTACCCCATGCCGTGTCATTTGCCCGACAACGTATCGTATTCAACGTCTTCGCGTGCGTTCTTCCACGTTGGCCCGCCACACTCGATTGTTTTAAAGTGTCGAACCCGCTCGAATCTCTCAAATTGAGAAGCCTTTGTCGTTATTTCGTACGATCGCTATTCCTTGAGAAGATATGCTTCCTCCTCTAGGCTGAAAAAGAAATGGTTTTAATTCCAGGCTCGAAGGAATCGAAGGAAGGATTGATATTTATCTTCGATATTCGAATTTTTCGAATTCGTCCACTTGAGATTACTTGAGAGACTATTAAAGAGAAATCTTTCCTTTTTTTGGAAATTTTAAATCCGAAATTTGAAAAAGAAATATTGCAAACATTATCAATGGTCAATATTTTTGAAATTAATTTTCTATTGTCAGGGGAATAATTTGAATAAATCTTCTTCTCTTAAAATTTAATACTTCGCAATATTTCAGAAAATTAATATTAATTTTTTTCGAGATCACAATTCACTCTACGAGTCTATATTTTTCGAATAAAGAAGAAGAAATTTCACCTGACTCAGAGCATCGTTGTCCCTCGTTAACGATGAATTACGCGAATCCTCGAACCGAGAAGAATTACAAACACCAAGGAGAGTTCGAAGATCATAAACTCTCGATGAATAGTATTTCACCGAGTCAATGTGTAACGATCCTCAACGATTAATTCAAGCAGTCTAATAAATCCGTGATTTTACGGCTCTGCCTGGCTAGGAAAATTAACATTTTCAATATTAAATAATCGACTTGAGGATGAATTAATGTATCGAACCTTCTCAAAGTACAACCTTCTGAAGTACAATGAATTACATGCGAAGAAAGGGATGAAAAAAGAATAATTAAAACGATTTGTTAGAATATTAACCAAACGTTACATTTACTATAATTTAAATCTATTTTATCCTTGTATTCTTAATCCAGTCTTCAATAATCCTGCAACTTTAACAAAACTTGTACAATAAAAGGGATAATAATAAAATATCTATCTATATATAAATGAATAAATCCCACATGAAATATCGAAGCAAATATTTCTCATCAAATTATATATAAATATCGTTAAAAAAAATCGATATTTCTGAAATATCTATCGTTTATTAACAATATTCGATGATATTAGAATCGAAACGATAATTAAATAATTGATATTTCACGGGAGAAGAATATTAAAAAATTGTCCCTCCTCCTTTGCCCCCCTCTCTTACCTCATAGTATATCTTTCCTGCCAATACAATTCCCAACAATGGCCCCACTGTTCTCGCACACAACCGCGACCGCCATCTCAATCTAATCTTTTCGAGCATTTTAATTTAATTAGCAGGAAAACATTGTTTCCCTCCCTCCCTCTCCCTCCTCCAATGGATAGCGCATGGATGGAGCCTCGATAAATCCCAGGAAATCGGAATTTAATAATTAATTGCACGGTATCGAGAGACGTAACGCTTCGAGACTACTTACTCGATACGAGATTTAGACGTGACTTGATAAATGAACGGTGATTCAACATCCGCTCGTTGATACCGTGATAAATAGCACGTAGCTATTAGGTCTCGTGCATGTTCGACACAATCGGGCAAAAATTGCTCGATCTAATGATCTGAGAGATTCTTCTCTCTGTGTGTATATGTGTGTGCATCAGCTGGTTTCTCGAATTCATCCATCTCTTATTGATAATGAGAATGAAAATAGAGATAATTCTGCTTTGGAGGAAGCGGAAAAATCGAAGTAACAAATCAATTTGTGTCCTTTCTAACAATTCTAATAATTTATAAAATTGTATATTACCACAGTGATGTAAACCATTGCAGAATTATCTCTTCTAAAAATTCGAAAATCACTGTGTATAAGATATAATTCTTCGAAAATAACAATACCTTTATTCTAATCCTCGTCGACTTTCCCTTCGTTGAAGATTGTTCTCTGCAAGATTTGCGCAACTTCGTTAATTATAAATATAAATCCTTCCTTCGATATAAAAATCAGGAAAAATTCGATTCTTCTGTCGAAGCACGAGAGACGTGGCTTCGAGCGTGTTGATTTTCGGAGGACACACACGCGAGTGACTTGAACGACGGGCAAGGAAGGTGCGCAGAGGAGCGAACAATGTTTACACGAGATATAAACACGAGGGAAAAACACTCCGCTCGGGCAATTCCTGGAATATGATTGTTTCGTCAGTTCAATCCGCAAGGGGTTTACCGTTTGTGTTTGTGTATTTAAGTTTGCATGATACACTTCATCATAGACGCGAAAGATCGAGTCTCTTGCGTTATTACAGTATGTCGCAACGCTTAAGCTACTTCTTCGTGTTTTATTATGAAACGCAAAATTGCTTTCAGCTATGTTCGCGATCCCGGGAAGATAAAAGATCCCGCGATTTCTTTCCTTCCATTTTCCTTCACAATACGTATTTATAATATCACTGTAACAAATGGAACGATCCATAAAACGATATTCTTTTTCTTTTTTCTCTCTCTCTCTCTCTCTCTCTCTCTCTCTTTTCTCGAGAAATTTAAATCCAAGAGAATTATTTCTGCATAATTCTCTCAGAAGATACGATCGAGTCAATTTAGCCCGTTTTAAAACGAAGGAAATTTACTTTTTATATATCAAATACTATTTTACAAACGAAAAAAAGAATATTTCGTATTTCTATTCTCACGTAATTTGGTTAAAACTTGCTCATTTCTTTTCGAAAAAGTTTTGTATTATAATTAGAATAAGAATAAAAATTCGATTGAAATTTCCTTTCGTTTTCTTCCTCTTTTTTAATCTATTATCAAAATTATTCCAAAAAATATTTAATTTCACGGTGCATATTCTCTCCAAAAATACGATCTCCAATTCCTCGAGAAAGCAGAGATACCATCTACGCGAATTGAATTCGTTCAGATCCAACGAAATGAATTTAATAAAATCGCCGACAAATTTATCGATCAATCGATCGATCGTCAAAACTCTCGAATTCAATTTTACGTTAAAACGTGAAATGTCGTGATCCACGTTCGGCCAAGCTGGAGGAGCTACGAGGGATCCGTCGTAAATTTCGTGCTATTAAGTTGCATGCGAGCTCGGTGTGCAATCACGCCGAGCTGTATACTACGATTTTGCCACTGTACCGCAATTTAAACGTCATACCACAATTACGATCAAGAAACGTTGAAGCGTTTTAAAAGCTCCTCGGCCGTGGACTTTCTCGTAACACGTATCAGAAACACGTCGTCGTGTCTCTCGTGAGCGAAACAATTCCAGCGGAGGGGTTCCAGCTCCACAGGTTTGATATCTTTATCGAGTGCGTTGTTGCGCGCAACTGGAAACTTCTTGGAAACCATTAAACACCGGTGGACAGTGTTTAAATTTAATTCGAATTTATGGGGGAAAAAAAAAATGATCGGTGCGAACGATCGAGAGAGATTAGAGGTAATTAAAGGAAACCTGGATGCATCGAGGAACGATTACCCTTAACTCGTTCGATCGATATTTCACGAAGCGTCCACGGTCCAAGGTTTTACGAGGGGGTTCGAAAGGGGGTTCGTTTTGATATATTTATTATTTATATCAGAGAGGAAAATATCGGTTTTAGATTTAGAGTGCACGCGAACCACCGTCTTATCGTGTCCCCTGAATTTTTAGAAATGAAATTTCTGAGTTTCATCGTGTGTCTCGGGGATATAAAATTTCCTAAACAATTTCTGTTTTCCATGCGCCGGTATAATAGATGTAATTTAGAACCTTTTAAACCTCGTTATCACTTGATACGAATAATACGGGATTCATTTCTATGGAAATTTTTTTTTATCGATTATTCGATAGCGTAAATAACGTACTGCTACAAACTGGACAAATAATGTTATTCCGTTATCCGAGCGAGCGAAAATTATCACGGATTATCGTTTCAAAGACGAAAATTGTAAAAATTTCGCATAAACATTTCTCGCGGAAATCGAAGTCGAGGCGAAGACAAAACATCCCGCGAGAAAATAAATTAAAATCGTTCTTTCATTCGGTGAAAAGCAACCGTCAATTTCCCCTCCGAGGAAATTGATCTTTTCCCGTTTCCCGTGATAATCTCTGGAATCACACGTTTCTTTAATTCCCCCCTCCCTCTCGAATCGTCGGTCACTCTTTTTTCACAGGCGCTATCGTTAAAAACAATATACTGGTGCCGCAAATCGCTTTAATGACCGGACACCGGTCAAATATCCAAGCCGCAAGTATCTTTCGCCATTTCTTTTGCACGTGTGCGCCAACTGGTTCGACTCATAGCCGACAATTGCTTTTTTGCGGTCGCTCCAGTTTTAGATTGAACGCTACAATTTGTGTTTTGCGTGGAATACGAATTGTTACTTTGAAGCTTCGAGCTTGGAACAATGTGCATTCGTTATCGTCGAGAGAGCTTCGTTAAAGCTTCGTGTAGGTGCGCTCTATTCTTTATCATGATATATCGTTTATAACATCGATGCCTTACATTCTTATTATTATTAAATTAAAACTTACTTATTTCAGATGGAAAGAATATGAAATTGAAATTTATCTATTTATCCAATTAAATGGAACAGTATGGTCGAATTTTCAAAACGTTTTGGGATTCCAATTGTGAGATGATCGAAAATATATTGTGAAATTTTTTCGAAATTTACTTGAACGATCCAAGAATTACTCAAAAATGATTGGCCATTAAAATCTTGAAATTCGAATGTCCAAAATTCTTTTAAAATAAATTAAAGAAACTTCTTGTGCGTGTGGTTAACAATTTGGGAATAATAATGTGCCATTACGTGCTGTATACCGATGGGGGTGTGGGTGGCACGAGGGATGAGACAAGCTGAAGCAAGCCAGAAGATAATAAAAGAGATCCTTATCGTCAGAGACAATTAGCGAGGCATATAAATACACGGTTTATTTATAGTCAGCCGTATCTTTTCCACTGCTTCTTCTACCTCGCCTTCCATGTTGGATACTGTCCTTAGTAATGCTGGCTATTTTATCGATTTTTTCTCGATTGATCCACGACAATGACAAGTGAAAAGCGGTTGATTAAATTGACGTTGGACGACTATTTTTTAACTCGAGATTAATAATCCCTTTTATCTTTCTCTTATTAATAAAATAAAATTGTTCGTATTATTTTGAAAATTATCGATCTATATTTTCTTGTTCAATTTATTCTTGTATGTTTCTCTTTCTTTTTAGAAAAATGTAGATTAATTAGATAGATCAGATTTTGTAATGAAATGTTATAATTGATTTTCCTTTCACAGCCTCCTATTTACATCTGAAAAATAATAAAGTTAATATGATTGGAAATATCATTTCTAAGTCGAGATCATAGAAAGTTAATTAAAATTACGTTCTGACGAGAAGAAAAATTTCATTCGAATTTCCGTAGTTCTGATAAGATTGATTTGATAAGAGAAACGGATTTTTTTTTATTCGAAGCTTCTTCGTAGATTATTCATCCGTTGTGAAAGAGGATTGCAAATTTTCACAGATTTACAAGCGTGAAATAAAAATATCTCGATTAAAAATTACGATTTCAGAGAGTTTCGCAATTTGTAATTACCTTATCAACAGGGGATTCTCAAATTTGTCAATTTGATAAAGATAATATATAGAATTGAAACGAAGGTGGTTCGAGTCTATCAAAACTATCGATTCAACCAGAGTATATGATAAGGGTTTGCCGATATCGAACGGTTAAAAAGCGACAGCTAATGAATCTCGCGATTCCAGTTTCAGAATAACATCCGGAATCCGGTAGGTTTTTATCTTATCTTGGAAAAAGATACAAGCTTTCAGATTCTAAATATTATATCCATATCCCCGTGTTAATTCGATATTCGTGTTCTCAAAAAAAAAATCCCTTACGAACACTCGATTCTGTAATAAAAAAAAAAAAAGAAAGAAAGAAAAGAGAGAGAAAAAAAGAAGAATTATTTGTGGACGTTTCTTTTTAACAAATATGCCGATAATAAATTATTATATAAAGTATTTATCATGGGCGATAACTGAGCATAACATGTAAAGAATAAAACATGTAAATTAACACATTATGCACATTAATAAATGAAAACAAATCGATATCGAGAAATAAACAACGAGTTTTGCAATTCCACTGGTTCTTCATATATTGAATTAAAAAAAAAAAGAAAAAGAAGAAGAAGAAGAAGAAGAAGAAGAAGGAGAAAAATGTTATTACTATTGAGATATCAACGAATCTGATCAAGTAAGCTACTTAATTGGCTCGAGGATTGACGAGGAAAAAATAATCTGACATTTGATATTTTATAATTGAAAATTTTTCACGTGATTGGTAGGAATAATCATTTAATGTTAAAATGAGTATAAAAAGTTGACGTTTAATTTAATAATTTCAAGAATTTTATAAAAGGCAATGGAGATTCGGTATGTTTGTCGTCAAACCAATTAAAATTTGATAATTCGAATAAAAAAAAAAAAAAGGAATCAGCAGTAAAAGTTTTTTTTATATTCGCGAAACACATCTGCGCAATTATTATTAAACTTCAAGATTATGCTGTAACCTTCACGTTTTCTTCTCTAACAAAAATAATACGTCTTCTTAAGTATAATAAAAGTCCAAATACAATTTTTGCTCCGAAAATAATCAACCCTAACCTATATCTACATTCTTGTACGATAAACATTTAAACTTCAAACTTTTAAATCCGTATCTTACAATCTACATTCGCAAAAAAAAAGCGTATATAAAAGTCTCTTCGACCAAACCTATATTCTACTTTATACTCTTTAAGTACTGTGAAATGCGCAATCTACAATCTGTTAAAATTCCAAAAAAAAAAAAATATTCGTTCTACTCATCTCATTTTCAACATTCGTTCATCAGATGGTGGACACGACGAGGGAGAGGGATTCGTGAGAAAAATTCGTCTCTGGAAGGATAGAAAGGTCACGTGCAAGAGGTGCCTGGTTGCCTAGCACAGACTGGTAACGCCATCTCGAGGAATTCGATCTCGAAGGCCGAGGATGATTCAATTTGTCGGTCGCTCTCTCGCGTTTCTTGGGGGCCCGTGGCGAGATTCACGTTGCTACACGCAAACCACGCTCTCGAAAATTAACTCGTGACCCAACCGCGTCGTTTTAACATCACTGGTGGTAGTGGTAAGTAACACCCAGTGTACCCAGTGTTGCTGATATATAGGAAGAGGAAGAGGGAGAAAGGAAGGAGGGAGACAGACAGAGAGAGAGAGAGAGAGTAGAAAGGTAGAAAATGAAGAGATGCCTAAGCGCTAAGAACGAAGGAAGGAGGAGAAAAGCTTGGAATAGGGGATAAAACGAAAGGAGAACGGAGTAAAGAGTAAAGAGGGATGGATAGTGGGAAGAGAGGGATAGAAAGAAAAGAAGTTTTGAAAAGGGACTAACGACCGGCAGTTAACGACGGCTCTGAAATTGCTGGTTGCCCGCTGCATCCTCCACGGCCGACCTGGCCGAGAATTATTAAACTGTAGTTTAGTTTAAATTAAGTTATTACCCCGGAGAACCGTCCCCGTCTTCGTTTTGTCCCTTTTTCTACACGACTATGACCCCTTCGACACCCCTCCAACTCTGTTACGGGGGAGTGAAACACGCGTTTTTCTCTTACTAGCAGCAGGATCGGGTGGGGTTCCTCTCTATCGTCGAACCAGGGGGCCATTATCGCTTTTCCATTTCAACTTTCATCGAATGGAAGGATCCTGCAAGGATTCGTGAACGAGTGAGAAATTTTTTAAGGATGGAATAGGATGTGTATATGTGTGTGTGTGTGTATTTTTATTCCTTTTATAAATCACCTAAGGAAATAAGAAGAATATCGAGCCAAGCGTTTTTCCTACAAAGTGTTTTTTATTGTTTGCGTTTGAGATTTTTTTGAGAAAGTTTGGTTCTTCCAAAAGAATCTTCCTAAGATTATGAATAATTGAGAAATGGAATGAAATGTGTATAAAATTTTTATAGATATTGAGGAAGGAAGTTTTCTTTTTTTCTTTCAATTATTATTTTTGTCGAAAGTTGATTGAGATTTTGAGAAAGTTTTCCTTTATTCCTGGGGAATGAAAAATAGTAAAAATAATGTAATGTAATTAACTATATATAATTTGAGACAGATATATATATATATATAGTTTTCAAAATTCATCTACTATCGGTCACACGCGTCGCTATTTTTAAACATATTTTTTTTTTTTTAAACTCGATTCCTTCGAAATGGACAAAATATTAAATTTTATTTATTAAACGAAAGAAATTAATTCGAATCAACGCCCATATTTATATCCAATATCCATCGCAAAAGGTTAATAAGTTGAAGGAATGTCGCTTCTTATTTCACGGCATCCAAATGACTTCGGCTTCTTTTCAGAAGCGGTTATCGTTGGGCATCCTGTCATTATTTTACGATTAGACGAAACGAACGGACTAGCATTAGGCGGGTTGACACAAAAACCACTGATTTGTCGAGCTGGATGAAAGCGATGGGGAAGATGAATCGATGGAAGCACGATGGGACATACACATATATATATATATATAAGAAAGAGAGAGAGAGAGAGAAAAAAAGAAAAAGCTTGGAATTAACGATCCTCGGTTGAGATCGATTACGGAAGCTCGAATAAATCACATTATCAACATGTCTCTGCGTTACGTCTCAATCTGTGATCCATCATCGTAAACGTGGAAGGTTTTAAACTAACAACGCGCACCATGATAACTCGTTCCTCTCTATCTTAAACATCAGAAAAAACCATTGCAAAATAGCAATTTTACGTATCACGTATCTTCAATGAACAAATTTCCAACTCTTTTTTCCTTTTCCTGAATTCCCAAGAATAAAATAAAGATTGTTAAAACGAATCACTTGAAATTCACTTAAATTGCACAAGATGAAATTATATAAAATAAACAAAAAAGAAAAATATTCAAAATTTTCTCATCCCTTCAAATACTTAAGAATCAAAAACATATTACACAAAATTGAGAAAAATCCAATAACAACTCTATCCATCAAATACGCCCTACGAATTTTTAAAAATCAAAAAATAAAACATCTCCAAAACCATCCACTTTCCAATTTCAAAATTGAACCCAGAAAATGGGAAATTTCACGCAAGAAATAAAAAGAAACTGAATACTAACACACACACATACACACACACATGCGCGCGCGCTGCCGAAATAAGAAAATCCCCCATAAATTCGAAAGCAAAATTCGAAGCGTCATCAATCATAGGGGGCATGAGAGGCGCGCGGGCTCAGAAATTAACGCGATACAGATCGGCGCTCGCTTGTTCCCGCTTTCATCGTCGGCATGAGCCGAGGAGAGGACTTCATCTGGCAAAGGGTTTCGCCTCGGTGTCGCGAACCGGTCATTATTCACGCGTTTCCACGTAATCTGCTCGTAGCGGATCGTGCAATTTCCACGAACGTAGCCGTGGATCGAGCGATCAAGACGGATCGCCGCGATTTAGAAGCCCGGCCCGAGGAGCAAACACCGGATAGGCGTGTACCGACGGCAAAAGGGCAACGATTTCTCCTTTCCTGCTCTAACGATCGCTTGTATGCGCGCGAGAGAAAGAGAGAGAGAGAGAGAGAAAAGGAAAAAGTTTAACGATCGTGTAAAGCGTACGCACGCGACTACGTGCGAGCATCCTATCGCTGGACAATTATGTAAACGAGACTTTTCTTCTGGCCCTTTTCGCCTTCTGGAGTACGTGTTAGGGAAATTGCGGTTGATCCGCGTTTCTTCGAAATGAGAGGTGTGCGCGCGCGCGCGTTGCTCTTCGTGCGATTAATGAAGATGTTGGGAAGACGTGTTTGATTGTATTCGAGGAGGGATAGATCGTTTCCTTCCGATTCTCCAATTTGATTGTGATAATTGGACGTTTTTATCACGAATATATCGTTGTGCATGTGTTTTTCCTTTCTTTTTTTGATTTGACAATTGAATCGTTGATGTAACGGTTTGTATTCCATCAATCTATTTTTCCTTTTATCGATTGGATCGTGGCTGATCTTTTTCAACAGGCAATAAGAAAGGCATAATGTAATTATAATCCACAATCTTCCTTTCCACATAAAAATACTCCATATTATGTATACACCAACATCTCTTCTCGAAGGAAAACAAATTCTACCAAGTAACTACTCCTTCTGCGTATTATTATTTTAATAAATTATTACTTTATTCGCAACTTTCTAAACCAGCTTTCTTCCACAAGCCACAACTACAACTTTTTCCTCTTCTTTTTTTTTTCCCCCCTAAGAGGTAAAAAAAAAAAAGAAGAATGAAAGAAAGAAAGAAAGAAAGAAAGAGAGAAAAGAAGCAGAGGAAGAGAGAGAGGAAGAGAGGGAATTAAAATTAACGCTACGCCGTCCAAAAGCCGTCCCCGCCATCGCGCAACCGCGATATAAATTTCTTCAAACTCGTGCAATTAAGGTAAACAAACTCGGACACGCTCCAATTAAGCGCGACACCCCTTCGAACAAACCAGAAACGGTTGTTTGTCCAAAACCCAAAAGCGGCGTGCCCGGGCCGAATTAAACTCAAGAAAACGGCGCAAACTTCCTGCCCCCTTGATAACGAGGAAACTTTAACCCCCCCCTCCCCTCCCTCCCTCCCCTTGTTTAACCCCTGGACCGATTCAACCAACCAGCGACGACGCGTTCTCGTCACACCATTGTGCAACGGGCATCCCAGGCCCGTAAAAGCGCGGCCCCAACACACGGCCCCAACACGCTCTATTCCTTTACCACTTTATTCCCTCTTTTCGACCACTTTCTCACCGGTTTATCCGGATTTTATCCCCCGAGCGGAATATTAATTAGCAATGGCCCCCAACACTCGCGATATCCTCCCGGCGTTAATTTCCTATATATAATAGTATTTGGCTATGTAATTAGCTCGACGCTCGAGGGCGCCGCTAATAAAGAGAGAAATTATTGGATTCCATCGGAATCCGATTCGGATAAACGGTCCCGCGATCGCTTCGTTTAACCGCTTCGCTTCGATACGATTGATCCATATTTTCCCATACATCATCGCGGGAAAATCAAACGCCTCTTCTCGGCTGGAACGCGAGAAGGCCTCGGAGATAAAAATATTTTGCGTAAATTGTTTTTCTTAATTGGGTTTAACGAGAGAGAGAGAGAGAGAGGGGGGAATAATCCGTTCGGAATAATTTGTTTGCCCGTTTCGATTAAAACTTTTTATTCGAGAATATAACACCGTGACTCATTCGGTCACGTGAACATGAACGCGTTGTCTTTATTACTTTTCCGATGTGAGCGAGGAAAATAATTAAGAGGATTAATACGATACGGCAATTGAAAATATCAATATTCATTTACAAGTTTGCACGCAGAGATTGGAGATATATATTTCTTAAAATAGATACGAATTTTCATCGCGTTGATACTCGTTGATACGAGAATATGGTATATCGAGATGAAGTTATGGTTAATGGAAAAATTAAATTGCGTCTAATTTTAATCTACGTTGACACGATTTCGATATGTATAAATAATTATTGGATTCGAATAATAATATAAAAATACATTTTTCTTCTTCTTTATATACAAAATGTTTTATTGTGAAAAGAAGAAGAAGTTGTTGTTGTTGTTGTTGCTTATTATTATTTCTAACTAATTCAATATAAAGAAGGAATATTTTAAATAAACGTGAAACACACTTTTCAAAGCCACGGGCTCCGTTATTTCATTTTAACAGAAACTATTTCAAGTGAACAGATTAGAAGAAGAAAGAAAAAAAAGAAAGAAAGAAAGAAAGAAGGAGAAGAAAAAAAAAAAGAAAAAAGAAAAGATTCTCCAAATGAGAATTTCTCTTCGATTTCTCCTCTGTTCCTTTCATTTTGTTCATTTCAATTTAATACCGAAAACTTAATATATTAAGATATTTCCGGATCGAATCATTAATCAGAAAACAATCTTAACGATTCAGATTTTAATTATAATTGTAATTACAACGGATCGCGGCATGTCGCGAGAATTAAATGAAAAAAAAAAAAAAAAAGAAGAAGAAGAAAGAGAGGAAGAAGGAGAGGAAGGAAGAAAGAAGTAGAAAATAGAGAATTTGCAGAAACAATTTACGCAATTTTTCGCACGTTCTATCTCGTGTGCTTGTTAAACGGCGACTAAATAGCACGGTTTAAATAGATTAGGCGCGATCTGGGAGGGTCAACTATGAAAAGGTTGATTTAGAATCGTGGTTTCCAAACGATGGCTCGGATCCATCGTCACGGAATGTTAGCGAAGAGAATTTAGGTAGCCGATGTATTCGAATCCGAATGGAATTTTTTAATTATAAATGGAATATAATACCCACGAATATGTATGCTATGAAGTTTGAAAGTTTTTTTTTTTTTTTTTTTTTCTATTTTTCATTGCCCGGAGGAACAGGATGTGTATTTTAATTAAAAAATTATGGATGAAGCGATCTGTAGTGATTTTATCATATTTTCTAAATTGAAGAAGAATCAATTTAATCCTGAATATTATTTTTTCTTTTTTTTTTTTTTCATTCAGTTAATTTATAAATTTTAAAGAATATTTAAGAAGATCTTTTTTTCTTTCTTCCTTTTTTTTTTTTCTTCTTCTTTTTTCAGGTAAGTAAATTCGAGTATTTTAATTTAAAGATTTAATAATAAGATGATAAACAGTGTTTCTAATGATTAATCCATTGTTAGGAAGATGTAATGGAAGATGGTAATAATGACGTTTATATAAATATTCATAAATAATGTAATTATCAGAGCTTACTTTGTTATATAAGTATATTATATTTGATATTTTTATATATTATTTTATGTTATAAATATTGAAAATCTCGCGAGTTATTATGATTATCAAGATGTTACAAGATATATTGAAATTTTAATAAGTTTTTATTAACGCAGATATGATTTATTTCAATGACGATTAACAAGTTTGTTAAAATTTTAATAACCCGCGTGATCATTTAATTAATTTAATGTATAAAATTGTAAAAATAATACAAAATAAAAGTCTGTAAATCAAGAAAAAAAACTTCAACTTGTTGATCCATTAATATTACATTAAGTATTAAAAATATACAAATTCGGAATATATTCAACAACATTACGAGATAAGAAAATAGATAATAAAGCCTAGAGATAACGATATCGGGAAACATAAAAATATTCTCAAATAACAAGAATCGTAAATCTAGAATTGCGAAGGTGGGCTGTTCTTTAAATAGAATAATCACAAACTTATTACCAACAACGTGATAAAACTTCAATAACCTTCAATAAACTTCTAAAAGAATCTAATTTCACGACGATGTTTTTAACGAGATAAATAACTGTACCGTAATAATACACCGAGAAAATAAATAATATATGAAAAATCAAAAATACACCCATATATTCCACTGAAATTACTTAAAAACCTTGCTCAAAGAGGAGTAGAGGAGAGGAGAGGAGAGAGGGGGTAGGGAAAGGAGGGAATAAAAATAAAAAGAAGAAAGAAAAACGGAAAGAATAAATAAATAAATAAATAAATAAAAATCAACAAAATAATTTCAAGTTTATCAAACAGTGGCCCATCGAAGAAACCAGTCCTCAATTACAATTCCACGAAAACCGATCAATTTCCTCGAGCTATCCTTATTACTAAAATAACTCAATAACTCGGGGCGGAGGACTATAATCAGTTCACGATAATTACTCGTCGTGAACAGTCCCTCGGAATTAATTGGTCGAGTAGGAGATCGAATACGAAAATTTCACGTAATTTCCCGTCAAAATGGGAATAAAATAAAACCGGCGGTGAAAAACAATAAAATCGGCGGCCGATTATCGGCGTCCGAACTTCGATTACTCCCCCGTCTAATTAAATGGGAGACCGTGCCCGAGATAGTTTCCAGTTTCTTGTCTTCCACTTTCCCGTCTATTATACCTTTTTATCAATTACGAAAGCAGCGGATTAAAGAGATATATCTTTAATATTCAGGAGAGAAAATAATGGGGGACGGTTTGAGAAATTCATATCCCTACACTCTCTTTTCTTAATATTTCCTTTTCTTTTTTTAATACACCGGATAATTAATTATTCGAGTACAAAAAAATTTGCGAGAAGAACGTATCAATTTTTGGGTATAGAAATATATCGTTATTGTCGAAGAGATGGGTCGCATCCAACATCCCCAATTGATCAATTTGCAACGTTCACGTGGCACGTTCGATCGAATCGTTCAAAATTGATTGCGACGACCAATAAATTAGCTGGAAACGAGATGCTCGTTCGAGATGTTCAAAGGTTGGGAAAGAAGAGGATGAAAAGAAAGCGAGACACCTCTCGCGGTGCTGATCTCTCACGGCTGTCAGACGTGACACGTTTATCTTAAACAGCGTTACGTTCAACACTCGAGGAACTCATTAGTTAGGTTGCGCACATGCAGTTCGCGTTTTACGTTCACGCTTGCCTACGTTCGTTGGCCCATTAGCAAAATTAGAAAGAGAATATTATTTTAAACGCGCCGCGTGCTGTGAAAACGCTCGCAAAGAATTGCGAGTTTCGCTTCGAACCGCTCCTCGCCCTTCCTCCTTACCATTCGTTTCTTCTTCTTCTTCTTCCTTCACGTCTCCATCTTTCACTTTCTCGATCGTATTTTTCCAAATATCCGTGTATGTATCTACATCTTGTGAAATTTTCACTTCTTTCTTTAATTATTTATTAACAATTCTCGCGAATCAATGTTTGAAAGAATTCAATGAACGCTGTTCACTCTTCGAACTCTTAAACTTTTTCTTAATCTAATACAGTTTCTCCAAATCATGTTTCAAGAATGGAAAACCGATTGATAGAATTATTACGGAAATCAACGAATCAATTAGCTGTTGTAATTGAATAATTTACATCGAAACTATATTTTCAGATTTTTAGAATAATTAGAAGATATCAGTGAAACAGTGATCATTTCAAACAGAAAAATGTGGGAAAAAATAATAAAAATATTGCTCGCCGTCCAAATTAATAAGCGTACGAGACTTCGCGTACGACGAAACATTATATTTCACGGAAAAAAGAAAAAAAAACAAGAAGAAAAAAGGGAGGAGGAAAAAATAAAATTACCGAGAATTCATGCGAGTAACCCGGAATATCGTGTGAACTCTAACAACAAAATTATCATCGAGAAAAAATGGAACAATTTGTTTTCGAAGCTGACGCTCGTAAATCTTCGATGATTCGATCATAATATTCTGGAACGACGAGTCATCCGCCATCGATAAATAAAAACAGAAATCATTGCCAAGAATATGGTCAAGATCGCCACGGTTTTACGCAAGTTTCCAACGAAACGGAACCGGGAGGGGAAAAAAAAAGTTTCGAGAAAGAAAGATGGAAAAGAAGAGAGTGGAAAGAGAGAGAGGTAGATAGAGTTAAGTGGTGCTCCCTTCGAGGTATAAACAAGCGTTAGGGACATGAATGGGATCACGTAAAAAACAGATTTCCACCCTCGATCTCGTACACGAAACGTGATTTCAGGCCGTCAACTTGGAAGGAAGGGTGGAAAAAGGGCGTTGCGGATTGGGGCTAACCCTGTAAGCGATCCCAGGGGCTCGTCAGGAACGATCTTATGATTGACCGTGTTACGACACTCCCTGTAGACCATTTTCCGAACGTATCCTGGAAATACGTTCGAACTGGAGGCCGATACACGGAGGAGGAAGCGCGCGTGTGGCTCGAGATTCGATTCGAATGGGCTATTTGGGGGTGTTTGGGGTGGTTGGGATTGAACCGTGATCGAGAATATTCGATTGTATAAAATCCTTTGCCATCGACGTTGTACACGTTGGATGGCAATTTTGATTGTTTATTAATCGAGGTGAAAGGTAAATTTATTTATTATTAATTCTTCTTCTTCTTTTTTTTTTTTTAAATCGATAACAATTGTTGTTCTTTTCTTTTCTTTTTTCTTAAATTTAGAATGCATACAAGATGCAAAAAGATTTCAAAGAAGACATTTTTATTATTTAATTTCTCCTTTTGTAATTGTATTTATAAAAAATTTTTAAGGTATAGATGAATGCCTGCAGTTTATTCGAAAATTGATAATAGAAATTTTTTTCCATAAGCCAATGAATGATTTTGGTTTCTGAAAGGCTCAAAGAGGAAGTTAATCATGAGATTTCACATTTTTATGGATAACGTTGTCATAATTTTTGTAATGTTCGTATTAATTAATGTCGCAATTATTAATTTTTTTAATAATTCCCGTTTAACACGTTTGGTCGGTAAAACCTATTTCTTTCTAGGAATTACTATATTTAAAATTTTACACTAACTTGTCGATTTAAAGAAACTTGCGAAATTCATATATCCCATAGCCGAAAAGTAATGCATCATCGAAATAATCGAAGGTGTTTTTAAATTATCGGGAATATTGCGATCCCTGCGCCAAGCTTGGAAACGTGAAACTGGTTCCATATCACATTTATTAAAATATTAACGCGAGAATATTCCGGCGCATTTACTTATTATAAATAATCCAGCTTATGATAATCATTTCGCTACGCCTGACTCACTAGACGCTTAACAATAATGTTTATCCCGCTGTGCAAAATGTTAACCGAGTTACACTTCGTGAAATATAACGATTCCATCCCGTAATAGATGAAATTATTTCGCGAGCCCCTGTTAAAATTTTAAACCACGCATTGTATGCATTAATAACGCGAGGAGGGGAGGAGGGAGGGGAGGGAAGTACGAGACAAACAAGTTGCTTCGATATAACGTGGGGTGAAAAATTTACTTTTAGTAAAAAAAAAAATTGAAGATAATTTTCTCCTAATAAGGAACGAATTTACCACAACAAAGAAAGAAGAAAAGAAACATTGAAATTTAAGAATGATTTCTTTTCTCATCGAAAACGAATATCGTTCGTTGAGATTCGACAGAGATTATTAGACAATTAATCGATAATTTTTTTCCTTCGTAAACCCGTTCGACATTTTATCAAATATGCGGAGGAAGCCAGTTTCTAATCTGTTTTAATATAGCCAAGATTAGAAGCGCGGAGTAACAGTTTAATTTTCCTAGTTAAATCGAGCAATAAACTATCGAGCAATCTGCAAGTTCCCTATCTTATTTGCCTCAAAATTGCAGCTTATCGCGGCATAAGTATGCAAACTATCGTTAGTAAGGAAACCTGGCAATGAATTCGAAATTGAGTTTCAATTTAGTCCAAAAGTAGATCGGATACCTCTCTCTCTCTCTTCTTAACTCTCGTAATTCCACTTTTTTCCCTCCGATAAAACGATTTTAAAAACGACCGATGCAACAACGTATCGACACGTATCCCGTGTACAAATATCATAAACAAAAGAAAAACTATCAAAGAGAAACAAACGTAACAAACGTACGTCTATAAATACACTTATAAACTATCTACAGAAAAAGAAATATCCGATACGGATTAGAACAGATGGAAAGATCGATTTCATCCATCCCCAATAATTACTATCTCAAACGAACAGAGTTATTAACTCGATTAATCTCAGAAAATTCTAACGAGGAAAAAACAAACCGACGAATCAAACCCGACAAACAAACGTCATCTTGCAAGCAGCTGCCGCGCTCATTATTCCAAACAACTTGGCTACAACTTGGTCCGTAAGCTCTGCGTAATAAGAAAAAAAAGAAAAAAAGAAGAAGAAGAAGAAGAAGAATAAGAAGAGGAGGAGGAAAAATAAAGGCCACTTACCTTTCTTCTCGTCATCCTCGTCGGCATGATCGGCACCGTGATGAAGATGATGGGCGGTCGGATGGTGGCTAGTTATCGCCGGCACCAGGGGGTGGTTCCCCAGTGCCGGATGCGGATGATGAGGATGATGATGACTGAGGAACCTGACAGCGGCAGCCGCCGCCTGATGCTGGGCCTGCATCGTCTGCTGTACCTGGCTTTGTACCTGGCCGAGGACCGGATGATGGGGTGGCCATCCTGCCAGGTGGAACGGAAACACGGGTGTCGCCCTCTGGAACAGCCTGGCCGGTGTCAGCAGGGAACCACCGGAACCGGCGGAACCGCTACCAGGAGGCAGTGGGAAGGACAGACCACCTCCTGGCTCCAGGACCATGTTTGGTACCAACGTGGCGACTGTTTCTCTCTCCGCTGGAGAGATCTCACTTATTTTGCATCTATATCCTTCCGAGCTCGATGACGCACTACGAGCGAGGTAGCCGCGGTTCCTTCATATGAGCTGACGAGTGTTGCGAAGTTTTTCTTGGAACTCTCGAAGCCTCGAGATATTATTGTTGCACACGTGCGATGTCGATAAGTTTTTGTCTGGATATGGACTGTTGTGGTCGCTTCGTTTGTTTACATCTTACTATATAAGAGAGAATTGACGTTGGGATAAATGGAGTTTAAAGATTTTTTAGAGATACGCGGATAGAATGGTGTTCATATTTGAAAGGGAATCAATGGTTGGCGGAGATGTAAAGGCGGATTGTGTTAACGTGGTTGTGGCAAGTCGACACCCGTCGGAAAGCGTGCTTAGAGAATTCTGTCTATCTATGGTAACCAGTCTTTTTCGCTTTTTCAAACGATTCCTTCGGCGAAAGGATTTCGATAAATTTTCCGCTCTCTTTCCCCCCTATCTTTTATCTCGATCTCTTCAGTCTCGTATTCGTTCTTTTTCTCTACCAAAGTCCTCGAGAAATTTCACAAAAACAATTTTAAACTCCATGAAACGAACTCGGTCGAAACTGTCAGTTTTATTCGAGCGATAATTTCGTCGATATTTCTGTATCGATCTCAACAATCCATCGGCCCTTTCTCCGTCACAATTTCCCCGACAATTATCACTCGGTCACTGAAAACAATTTTATGAAAAAAAAAAATCAGGCTATAACCCCATCAGTCTAAGATCCTGTCCAATCCTCGTCCCGAATGTCCATCTTCCCTCAACGCACCGAACTTGTAAAAGTCACCAAGTGAAACAGGATCATCTCGACAATCGCACAGGTCAAACAAAATCACTGGAGTCAAAGGGATGACACTTGTTAAAGACAACCGCCTTTAGGGCAATGCGATCGCACCTGGGGTTACGTAATTGGCCGGCCACGAAAACACTGATCAGCTGACGAGATTAGAGGCACCAAAAAAGGGGTGTTTCGGAGGGTGCGTGGTTCGAATTCGGCCAATTCGCGCGACGAACGCGATTCCAGGGATTCCTCGGCCTGGCAAGGACCTGTTAGTGTGTTTAGGACCACTACGGCACGAGCCAACGGCACAGCACTATCTGGCTGCCGAGCGAAGTCAACGGCTCCCCTCTGTCTATGGATTTGAAACTGGTTTGGATCGCCACCCAGAGGCACCCGATTGGCCGGCCGGATAGCGGGTTCACGGGTGCCACTCCGTTCCCGGCCAATGGGGACGGATGGATTACGAGGCGAACTCCGCCTCGTGCACGGTTTTTTTGCCCTGGAATTGAATCGACGCCCCTTCCTCCCGGTAATAGGCACCCTGGTGGGGATGAATCAATTGGTGGCTGCCCTGAAACCAGCCGCAAGATGGCTCCTCCCTTCCCCACTGCGTTCGGGGAAACCACCCCTGGCTCGAGGAGCCTGGCCAACAGCTTCGACCTTAGCCTCCAATTCCGCCAGATACACTCTTCCTCCAAGCTAGAAATTTTCTTCTCCGGGAAAAATCGTCCTCCATATTTTTCCCTCCTCTTTCCTATTTCCCTTCCTTCGCTTATTTCTTTCTTTCTTTCTTTCTTTATTCTATTCGTTTCTATTTATTTTATTTATTTATTTCATTTTTTTTAAATATGCAATTACAAGTATACAGTCCACGCTCGAGGAGAATTTTTATTAGAGATGGGATAAATTTTTTAGATCGGAACGAGTTAGGGGGGGAGAAGATGGTTTCGAAGATGGAAAGTATAACAGAACGAAAGAAACTCGACCAACGTTGTCCATCTTCGATGGAACGAGGCCGACAACGTTTCCCTTTCTTCGCGATCGTTTCTCCCGACGAT
This sequence comes from Apis mellifera, assembly GCF_003254395.2. Taxonomy (NCBI): domain Eukaryota; kingdom Metazoa; phylum Arthropoda; class Insecta; order Hymenoptera; family Apidae; genus Apis; species Apis mellifera. The sequence goes on from NC_037651.1 coordinate 4,448,561, forward strand.
TGTTGTGCCTCCACCACTCCTCCCCCCCACCACCCCACCAGAGGCGTATCTTCCACCCCCTCCAGCCCTCGAGGGCACGATCCTCTTTTAATAAGAGGAGCTCAGAGCTCGGAGGCGTTAAGTAATTACATCTATTCTCTTCTGGGGAGGAAATTACCTGCGCCTCGGGGTGGGAAAAATTAGGAAATTAAAATTAACCCCCGCCACCTGGCTCGTCGTCGTGTCGCTTCTCCCTCCTCCCACCCTGCCGCCACACTGTTCGCCATTTCTGTTCCCGTGTTCTGTTCTCTCTCTTCTCTCCACGGTTCCTACCACGGCTCGCGGTGGTACTCTCGCCGGATAGAACTCTTCGTTCTCTCGAATTTAGGAGGAGCCGGCGGCCATTACCGCTTACGTAATCTTTTTACAGCGGCGGCACCTTGTTAAGCAAAGTTATTTAACGTCGGGACGAAAGGATGGCCTCTCAGTTGGCCCGCGTTTTCTCGTCCATTTGCCCGAAATGGAGGAACGCAATTGTCTTTTCAATCAAATTTCTAATTTCTTCTCGATATTCCAAGTCGAAATCCGATCCTCGATCATCTAATCGATCGATTATCTTGCAATATTTTTTCCAAACGTTTCCTCGAGCGGAAATTTTTTTCAAGAGATCAATCTCTCGTCGACAAAAATTCGTAGAACGAAACACGGATATCGAATTATCATCGCGAATATTCACTCGATGCTCGCCACGAGTCTATATAATTATTTGCTATAATAAATAATTCCTCGCGCGTGATCAAATTCTCAAATGAAAAATTCACTCTCGATACTTATCCTCTCTATTTCAAATGGGAAATAAAAATCTCTCGCCTCCACCACGTGCCGTTTAATCCGTCCGACATCCGTTTCTCGGAACCGCGCAACCGAGTTCAAGCGAAAACTTGGTGGAACTCGGCGCACCAGTACGGAGAAACTGGCGAGTTCCTAATTTACACAGCCGCCACATTCTCCGAACCCCTTTTGGCCGGGGCTCCTGAGTGCCGTCGGAACTTTGCCGACGATTAAAACGCTTTAGTAATTAACTGGGTCTCCTCACCTTCCCTGGTAACAGTTACCAAACCCACCATCACACGCTCCTTCCGCCAACCAGTGTCGAGCCACTGTCTCCCTCTTCCTCTCTCCCTCTCCTTCTTCCTCTCTCTCTCTCTCTCCCTGTACCGCCGATTCTCCCTCTTCTTACAACTCGCCTCTTCTTCTCACCCTGTTCCACCCTCTTTCGCGCCACTTCTGGCCCGGTGGCGCATATTTAGGGATCGTCGGTCGACGAAGGTTGCCCTGGCAACGACAGAGAGGGTTTCTCGACAGTGGTTGCCCTGGCAACCCTGGCTCACTCCGCTCCTTCATCTTCCCTCCGGAAGCCGGCTTCACCACCACCACAAGGGTGGATTCAATTCGTGAGAGCGGGAACGAATCGACTGTTGGCGAGGTGGGTGGGTGGACGTAGGCCGGAGAGGAGGAGGAGGAGGAGGAGGAGGAGGAGGATGGGAGGAGGGGGGAAGGGGAAGGAGAGAAAAGATGCCGCACGTTCGGTGATTGTATTTGATAGCCTGACCGTGGACGTGGGGAAAACGAAGATCTGACCTTGATTAAAGCGGAGCCCGCTGGATTCTTTTCGGTTTCTAGTTTCTGGTGAAAATGGCTCGGGAGAATTTAATATTTGGGAAAATATTCTGGTTCGTTTTCTTTTTTCTCTCTCTCTCTTTTTTGTTCAGGTGGATGATGAGAACGATTTTTTAATTATTTATTTAAGGCGAGCAGTGAATATCGTTTTGTTGAAATTGGTTGAGTTTGGAGGTTGGTTCAAAGTTTCATAGAGAGTTTGAATAAATGGTTTTCGGTTAATTCTTTTCGATGGGTATTGAATAGTATTTCGAAAAGATTGATCAATTTCGTCGAGTAATGTTAATTAAGAGAGTTTAATATAAAAGTATTGCCCGATCATTGCTTACGTTCATTGCTTCAAGTCTTGAAGATTAACAAATGCAGAATGTTTCTAAGTAGGCCATAGAAATCAAAATAAATAAATAATTAACGAAATACAGAATTTATGTGAGTAATTGTAAAGTATTCTTCATTTTCTCCACTTGCAGTAATAGAATAATGTGTTAATGATTTTGAAGATGATTTACGCCTTTAACCTACATTGTTAATTAAATTTTTTCATTTCTATGAAAGTTCCGTTCGGCATAATTGTAAAAATAAGTAAAAGATTATCTATCCAATTTATCTGAAAACTACTTAAATCTCGAAACGAAACTAATATCATTATTTCAAGTGAAAGATACATTTCACTCTTCAAAGAACAAATGTGTTAATGTTCATAATCCAAATAATAAATCGAGTACAAAAGATATAAAATCACAATTTATTTAACTCCATCATCATTTAAAAAAAATAGAAATTCAATGATCGCGTTAGGATTATAATAATTTTATGACCTGAATATGAAAAAAACAAATTTGTCTTTCTTTCCATTTTATATATGTATATATTTAATGGAATATATATTTTTGGCGAGTAATAATAAAATAAAAAATAATTCACGTAATAGAAAATTAAAGAGCAACGTCTACTACACGTACGTGTTGCTGATCCCTGAGGAATAACCGAGCTTACATGTAAATACACCAACGAATTTCATGGACAACTTCGAAACAACTACGATTTAAAAAGATGGAGCAAGAATCAAAAAGAATATATATATATAAAAAAAAGTGAAGAATCATAGTAAGTGTTAAGTCCAACTTAGGAAATAAAACTATGGTGTAATACAAGTTATTTCAACATACTAATTACAATTTAAAACCAATATAATACTAAAAGTGGAGAATATAATAAAAATATATTTAAAAAAGCTATTATAAGAAATATTAAATATCAATTTATAAATTACGAATTCTGAATTATTATTCAAAAAAAAAAAAGATATTCCATCCTCGAAATTACCAATAGAAGATAATATCGGATAATGCAACGAATAATTATCGTGCGTATTCTTATCGACACCGAATACACGATAAATTTTCAATTAACAAATTCTAAATTATTCCTCTCTAAAAAAAAAAAAAAAAAAACTATACAATCCCAACAATTACAACATTATAATTCCGTTCTCAAAAATATTTCCATCGATCAAGGAAAGAAAACTCGTCGCCAATTACAATGGTGGCGAAAAATTATGTCGGGCCAGACGATTTTATCGAGCCAATAAAAACGGGCGCGCGTCGTACTCGGGTTCTGTAATAAAGAAAAACGGCCGTGGCGACGGGTCGAATTTCCCTGACGTCGCGTGAAAATTCCCCGCTACTCGCGGACGTTCGTTTATGAAAAATTGATCGGGCCACGATATCTCACGTTTAGGCGGAATCCGTTGAAGGAAAGCAGGACACGCGCCGCTCGTCCATCAAAAAACCGCGGCGCGGGTGGTAACGTGGTTTAATATAAAACTTAAATAACGATACAGCGCCGCCATGACGAAAATGGGAAATAATCTTATGAATAACTTCTTCCCAGAGGGGTGATTCGCGGCGTCAGAGAGTCGAGAGAGAGAGAGAGTCGTGGCAAATTTGAGTACAGCCTGCGCCATCTTACGAATTATCTCGACATCTCGATCGTCGTTCCGAATTTGATTGATTCTGATCGCTTCGATTTGCAAAATTTTTTTATTCGATCAGGATGAGAGAAATAACGTGATGGTGTTTCGATAATGTAAAATCTTGAAAATTTTGTTCGTGAATTATTGAAAATATGTATCGAGTATAATTTTTGTCTATCTTGTAGGGAAAGGGATATTTCTTTTTTTTCCTTTTTTCCTCATTGAACAGTAGTATTAATTTTTGCAAAGAAAAAGAAAAAGAAAAGAAACATAAACGTGTTAGTTAAGAAGAGAATTAAGTATCGCGTGGAGAGTAAAAAGGAATTTTAATTGAAACTTAAGTTAGGTTAGAAATATTTTTAAATTTTTGTATTTAAAAAAAAAGAAAAAATGGAGATTAATATGAGTTTTACAACCATTTTAATTATTATTGGACAATTTATAAAAGTAACGTGTCCAATATAGTATATATTGAAAGAGAAATAAATTTGTTGAGAAAAAAAAGAAAAAGAAAAGGAAAAAAAGAAAAAAAAATTTGAATATTATGCACAAAATTACCATTTCTTCCACGCACAAGTATCATAACTCGAATGCATGAATTATTTATCACGTAATGTAATTAGAGGATAAGAGTTTCATTGATAAATTACAACTTCCTCGACAATTTGTTCCAAAGTTATTGCAACTTTCTTTATCATAAACTTAATTCACGAAATTTATTCCACACTTGCGAAACTTTCATACTTATTTACGATAATTACTTATTTATTTTGAAAGACGACGTGACACAACACATTTCCCCACCACGAATTGATAAATTAGAACTTTCCTTGAAATTTTCGAGTATATTTTCACTTCCATCCGTGCATTTGTCACTTTTTTTTTTAATTGCGATTTCCTCCTCTCTTCACACGCGCGCGAAAACTCTCACGAGCGCTCAAGGCCACTACTTTCATCTCACGAGCTATCACTTCTTTTTACTAAATAATGACATACACGTATATATAATGTGACGAGCGTGTTTATATTTCATTAACCGGGAAGAATAATAAATAAATGAATAAAAATAAATGGATAAATACGACAATAAATTATTTCCCGGCATACGTTGTCGCACCATGGAATTCTTCTTTTTTTATCGCCACCACCATTCAGAACCTATCCTCCGAGACAAAGTTTTTCCTTCTACGTACACCACTCGCTGAAAAAAAACACCATCGCGTTCGAGCGCATGTGAAAAACACATGTAATGGTGTAATGATACGGTTCGCAGACGAACGCGTTTAGATTTTCTTTACGCGTTGATCGCGATGAGGGAGAGAGAGACAGGGAGAGAAAGAGAGAGAGAGAGAGAAATATACACACGATTCAAATGGAAGTGCGCGCGTTTCCACTAATTACCCGCTAATTGATAAATTAGAATCTCGACATGCACCCGGTTATTCGACTCGCGTCAACGCATTCCGCTCGTTTCAATTTATAACTCATTCAATCCGACGTAATTCTACGCGTGTTTAACTTTTGCATTATCATAAGTGGTACAAATCGGCGGATATTAAGCTGACGTCTCTAGATCTATCTCGTTACTTTTCTATCATTTTCAAAGAATACGATAAATTTATTGTGCTACTTTAATAATCGAGAACGATTATATATATCCTTTTTTTTAACTTCCTTTCTAATCTCGCTTCAATAAAATGATTTATTTTATTTTTTTCAGACTTTCAATTTTCTTCCAAACAAATTTTTCTTCGATGTCGAATAAACAGACACGTGTGTGTGTTTGATTAAATGATCAAAAAATTGAAAAAAAAAAAAAAAAGAAAGGACCTCATCACTCCAATTTTTCCAATATCACGAAATTCTCTGTCTCTCCCTTTCTCTCTCTCTCTTTTTTTTCGTATTACTCGTGCAAATATTAATACTGAAACTAATACCAGTTATAATAAACGAAATGGAATGAAAATTTTAAAATTCTCCTATTGAATCTCATAATTTCGATCCTTGGAGGAAGAATAAAGAAATAAAATGAAATGATAAAAAACATTCTCCTCTCTGCTCCCTCCCTCCTCCTCCTCCTCCCCCATTTATTTACTTTAATATAATCGTGTCGGATGTATTTATCTCTCCCAATAGCCAGATAATCCAAGCTTTTCGATCGATCGAATGGAAGGGAGGGGGGAGAAAAAAAATTCAAGCACGATTGTACGTGTCCAGTTGCAGCCTATTTTCAGGGTTGGGTATTTGCCCGATAAAAATTCCACACCGGTGGCGGTAGATAATTATTTTTCAGATAAGAGCCGAGAAGAAGAATTTAGCGGCCAGGCGGTTCGTTGCCGCGTGCCAAGAGCCAGGACGACTAATTAAGTGCGCCGTAAGTTAATTGAGCCGCGTAGGAGGAGGAGGAGGAGAAGGAGGCGCGAGGAGATACGAGGGAAACGTTAAACTGTGTAAACATCGGGCTAATTACTTCGAGACTTTATCGTGCCACCGCGACCGCTCCGTCGAATCAAGATTTCGATTCCACGATATTCTACGACGAAATAGAAGACGTTTAATGGAATAATGAAATACCAATCATCGAATATATTTTTTTAATTGGAGATTTGGAAGGAGTTTGATGTAACCCTTTATGAGAGTTTCGACGATTACGAAATTATACAATTTTGAATTTTTTAATTGTATGAATAACGAATTCTGGAAATTTTTTAATTATAGTGTTGGAATTTGCAAGGAAATTTTATTAATTACTCCAAAAGAATTTTCAGAGAAAGTAAAAAAAAAGTAAAAGATTTATAATAAACAGCGAATTTCAATCGATCTTTAATAATAAGATCTTTTTCAATTTGGGAGAGTAAAGAAATTGTTATAAAGTTTTGCACGTTTAAAGGAAGGAAAAGAAGGAAAAGTGAGAAGGGAAGATCGATGAATATGAGAAACGTCACGAGCCAGAGCGGAAATTGAACGAGGACAAAGGAAACTCGTCACGATGACGAGTCGCGATTTAATGAACGCGCCTCAAACCCCGCGTTCTTAACCCCGACTCCTCATCTAATCTATCCTATTTTTTCTTTTTCTTCTTTCCTTCTCCGTTTCACCGATCGGGCCGTCCCGCTTTTTTTCCACAATCAAAACGCGATAAAGATGTCAAACGTCAGTTAACTGGCCACGGGGTCGTGACCGTACTTGCATTGAGAAATTTCAATTCATGAGCTCGGTTCATCCATTGATCGCTAGAGCCATCATATCTCGGTTACGTAATAATATATCTCGTGACCGGATATCGATTCGGAAAACATTAAGCCATCCATCGAGGTATATCAATTTCCGCTTGGTTCAATCGACGAGCAAAATTCTGAAGCATATTTTTCTTTTCTCTCTCTCTCTCTCACTCTCTCTTCCTAGAACAGTTATAATTTTAACTTTTTTAAACGTTTTCTGCAACAATATTGACACGAATATTGTTTTCTAATAATTACAATCGAGCTCGAATGACAATTTCAAAATTTAACATCCCCTATCTTCGAATTTTCAAATGAAAGACCAACATTCTTAATAAAAATTAATATATCTCGAAAAATCTTTTTATCTTCTTGAAATTTCGAATCGTCCATTTATCATTTCGACTGAAAAATAAAATTTATCGGATAAATTTTCGTTCATTCGATATCCCCACGAATCTAACTCTCTTTCTCTCTCTCTCTGAAAAAAGAAAAATAAATAAATAAAATCCTCTCCACCCTTTCGAAATCCTTCCAATCCACACCTCTCCACTCCCACGCAAACCTCACCTCGATCCACGGTTTCTCCTCTCCTACGGAGCAAAAATTTCCCTCCCCCCTTCCCTCTCCATCCCCGGAAGCCGAGTATCTCGAGATTCGCGGTTGCTTTGCAAGTCTAATTGCCGGCACGAGAATCGCGAACGAACGAAGAGGGACAAGAGTTGTAAAGAGGCGAGAGGAGAGAAAGAGGGTGGTGGAAGAACGTATATATATATATATATATATATAGGAAAGGACTTTAGCTCGCGAGGAGAGGAACGGCCATAACAGGAGCGCAAAAATGGGGTTGCCGGTGAAAGGGAGATGCAAAGATGGCTGCTGCAACGAGGTGTCTACTACGCTTCTCTCCTCTCTTCCTCTCCTTTCTTCTTGCCCCCTTCACATCCACCGCAACGTTTCCTCCAACGTTTTCCATCCTTCGATTTCGGTTCCACCACGAGTTTCTCCACCGTGTTCGTCCCGTCGATAGGGGATTCGAGTCACGCTCGGGCGGTTAGTTCTGATTAGCGACAGGGCGAATGACGTACCACCAGGCAGGATCCCGTGCCTCGAATACGGAAGCAGATACGATGCAAGAGCCAACGTGACCAAGCCACCGCCGCTGTTTTATGGGAATTTATTTAAGAGGATCCGCGAGACGCCTTCGGCCCTACACGAGCTGAGGATATCCTTGGAAACGCGATGGGTACATAAGATTTCTTATTTAGTTAGCTCGATGGTGGGGGGATGCTTTGCACCATGAGGAGGGATGAGATCCACTGTTTCTAATGGTTTGGTGGTTTTGTTTTGTTGTTGGTTGGAGTTGTTGACGAGATTTGATTCGCAGAGGCAATGAAAATTTTCCAAATTTTTGAAGTGATTGATTCGATGATGTTTCTATCAATTGAGTTTTAATTCTATTCTTCTGACAATAGTAGTATTAAGAAGACGTGAAATATTCGAGTTTGGTCGAAGTATTCTCACCTAAAATTATTACGCTTTATTAAAACAATTTAATAATATAAACAAGAAATATATAAAAGAAGGATTGTTATACAAAAATATCGTTCGATATTTTTCTAATCACGAACAAAATAATTTTACTCCGGAACAAACTTTGTTAGAGAGATAACTCGCCAAATAACTACACTAACAGATGTACCTGCTCGACATTTTATACTTTTTAATACAGAGATACTGTATTAAATATTTGTATTACGTTCCATGATGTTTCGAAATGGGCGCGTAACCCATTTCTCCCCGAAAATTTTTCACACGCGTTTCCCTCAACGCGAGGGGAAAAAAAAAAAAAAAATAAAAATCGTCGACGTTGAGTTAATCGTCAGAGGTGATGTTATATATTTAACGGGGAAATTACATCTCGCCACGTACCTTGATTAAACACCGAATTTTCCCGTTGTAACCAGCCATCGTTATAATTAAATTAATTAGCCATTTACGTTGTGTTTATCATCGAATATTAAAACGTAGTGCGCACGGATCTTCCTGTCACTATGTTCCGATTAAATTGCCCACAGTGTCGATACAAATGATCAAGCTTAACCCGGATATATGGTACAATAACTAACAATCAGGGCGCGGCTAGTAAAAGCAACGCGGAACAAATTATTTTATTCTTCATTGAATAATACGAGCCGGCACGGTTTTGCGAGAAAAGAGAGGCCGACAGAATGTATCATCATCCTATTTTCCAATTTGCTCGTTCCAAAAACGAGCCCCTCCACCCCTCCTCCTCTCCCCTCCCTCCTCTTCCCTGGCTGTCAATTTTCTGAAAATTTTAACAGAATGGACCGGGGAAAATAGTAATTTTACGCCTCTTCGTCCCGGGGAATAAAAATAAAACGAGAATTTAAGGCTTTTTGGTGGAAAATTTTTTTTTGGTCCGTCCATCACAGGGATTGGAAACTATAAAAAAGAATTCTCCTATCTGTTGTAATTCAAATGGCTGACTTTTGGAAATATCTTCGTTGCTAATTTTCTACACTATTAACGAAATTTCAACGCTTTCACAATCAAAAGAGATCTAAAGAATTGCTATCACTTGGAATTTCTGCATGTAAGTGATAGAAATTTTATCAGAGGTCAGACGATAGTGAAAGCAATGTGTAAATTTATCAAATTAGAAAATTAAGAAGCCATTTTACACGAGTATTGAGCAATTGTAATAAAATTTTTCAAATCATGGCAAAATGAAAACCGAGCAAGATTGTTTGAATATCTTTCCAACAGCAAAATGATATTACAAAATTCCAAAAACTTGAATTCTCGTCAAACTCAACCTAAAAATAAATATAAAAATTAATGTATTTGTACATTAATCCTTAGCAGTTATCAATCTTATTAAACCTCTTTGTACCAAATATTTATTATTCTTCCACGAAAGATTGAACCCTATCCACCCCTTTTAAAAACACCCCTGTGAAACACTTTGGCACAGCATTATTCCAACCGATGGATCGAAAGGCCCGATACGGTACACAAGTAAGATACACTCACCAGATTCATCCTAGATCGGGCCACGTCTGTTTCAGAGGTGTCGAGCTGATTCACCGTAATCCGCTCGAAATTCGTGCCCGAGGAAGAGAGAGATCCAGCGTAGGAGAGAAGGGAAAGGACCGGCTGATAAAGGAAAGAAGGAACACCGTGTCCTCCTAAATCACGGAAAAAGAAGGCCGCCCTCTTCTTCCTCCTCTTCCTCTCGACCTTTCCACCCTCGTATCCTTCTCCCTCTCTCGAATCGTTCGTCGACTCACGAATCCTCCTCGCCCCTTATCGTCCAGACGATCTACATCTACGTCCGCACACCTCGGTACGATACCGTTTTCTTCTTCTTCTTCTTCTTCTTCTTCTTCTTCTTCTTCCTCCTCCTCCTCCTCTTCTTCGAAAGAGAAGAGACGCAGAGGCGATCGGACTCACTCACCAACACACGGCTCGGATAATGTAGTCCTCCGGTTGATTTATGGGTTAATAGTTAACCGGCCGTAAATAATGCTAATCACACTCTTATTATACGTTCTGGCAAACCAGTCGCTGCGAATGTTTTGTCCCCGGCTCCCGCCAAGAATTCAGACATGTTAGAATCCCTTTCTTCGGTGAGCTGTGCACTCCGATTGGACGGAGCCTATTCTTTAAATGCCTTATGGAAGTGGTGGAAGCGGACATCTTATTATGCATTGTGCGAATAAATGCGACGATGGATTCGTCTTTCCGTCCCGTGTCCGTGGGGAGATGATTGATCATCGAACATGGAGGACAGCGTTCGGGAGTTGGACACCTGAAATTGATTACGAGCTGTTAGAGTGATTTAATTTGATCCTTTTTTTCTTAAAAAAGGGCTAGGAACAAAATTGATAAAAAAGAATCAACTTTATATTATTAAGAATCATTTATATTATTTTAGAAAGGAAAAAATGATGTTATCAACGAGTCAATGTCTCGAGTGACATTATATATATCTTTGAGATAGAGATAGATTTTTAGATCGCTCCAAGATCCAAAGGTCGCGATATTTTATAAAAACAATTTTATAAAATATTGTAATTTGTATCGTGTATTGTATTCGAAAATATTTTCTGGAATTTTTAAAACAGAATTCCACGATGAATATCCAACTAGAATTCTAAAAAAAAAATTCAATTCTTCGTAATGAAATTCAGGCGAGGAATTATAAAAAGAAAAGAAAAGGTCCATTCGACGAAAATATCGAATGCTTGGATTTAAAGGAGGATGGCCGGAAATTGCGATTTCTAGGGATCGGAGGAACGTTCAGTCGACCAATACGAGGCCACCGAGCAAAATAGCCGATACATTTTATTTCACCAGCCGTGCTCCTCTCTGCGAATGGTGTGCTGACTCCGTGCTTTCCTCCCTCGTTTCCGCGCCACGAGCACCGTCTACGCGATTCACCCTCGAAAAAAAGTGTGCAAGACCAGGCCGTGGAGGGTGGTTCCAGCTGGAAATATCGGTCGGTCGATTGGAAACGGTTTAACCACGGCAAATTCCGCCGCGGATTGGATTGTATTTCGAAGGAACAATTTCGTCATCAGAGCCGCCACGAATTTCTTCGAAATCAAATTTGGCGAAACGAACGAATTCGATGACAAATACGATTGTCATAGGATAGAACGACAATGCGTTCAACTTTTCAAAGGTTGAGAAATTTGGAAACGAAAATGAGAGAAAATTGAAGTAAATAATATACGTTTCTCTCTTTTTTTTTTCTTGAAAAGAAATTAATAAATTTGAAGAGAAGTTTTTTTAATTAAGAATTACAAAATTTGCCTTTGATTTTTTATGATGACGATTAAGAAAATAATCTTGTTTTCAACAAGATTATTAGGTACTTAAAATTATGTATGGAGATAAATTTTTGATAAATTTATCCTTGATATGTATATATATTTTTTTTGTAAATTTCCGGCCATCTTGTTTGGCACGATAATAAGATTGATTTAAGATGAATGAACAAACACACGCTTGTGGAACTTCCTCAGGAAATGATCATGATTGGTCAATCGTTTGGGCTATATTCCTTATCAGTTTTACAAGAATAACCGACAAAATGTCGAAACTAATTCATCATTCAAAAACTAATTGCTGATATAATCTCACGAATCTCTCCGTATTTTTCCTTTCGCCCTTTGATCTTTGAAAAAAAATCGTGCATTTTTGTTAAATTTATTTTTAACAATCTTTACGCAAAAATCACTCTTTGCCAAGTGATTAATTATATTACGAAATTTGATGCATATCACTATCGCTCGATTATAATGAAATTTCTAGAATATTTTCTAGAATTATCTATGCAAATTATCGTTTATATAAATCGTTTATGTTATCGTCACTAACCCTTCCCCTCCCCCTCTCCCTCGCACAATTTTTCTTCGTCGCTAAAATTTCAATTATACTTTCCAATTAAATTATTATTAATAATAACGCTTATTTAGCATTTAGCTAAAAAAATAAAAGAATTCCATCTAATTAAATTTTATCGTCTATGCAAATATGCTTATCTTCTAGTTAGCAAATCTAAACATTTCTTAGCTTTCAATCAACATTAAACAAATCGGAGAGAAAACTTAAATCAATTTCATCAAGCCTAGTAACGTGACAACAAAATCGAATAATCTGAGCAATATCCAACGAATCCAATCAAAACGTTTCTCAAAAAACCTTCTTCCATCAAAAATCTATCTTTGCTCATCACGATTAACGTTAATCTGTCACCTCTGCCCAAGTGAAACAAGCAGACAGATGTTCGTTCTTGCTGCTGCCGAGGCCAGTGTCAGCAGCCTCTCCACCATACCTCTCTCAATCATGGATCCAGGGTGGTAAAAAGTTTGAAACAAAACCGCGCTAAAAGTCGTATCGCCTGGAACAACGTCGTTCCGGCCAACGTCCAACGAAGAAGATTGACCACCTTCGATAGTAATGGGGGCTTGATTACAAAGCACGCTCCACACCGGCCCTGCCCCCTGTTTATATCAATATCTCTCTTCTGCGTGCACACAGGCGCACGAAGAATCGACGATGCCGAAGATCGTGCACCGGAAACGGTGAATTTCATCGCGAACAGGTATCTAGGAATCGTGGAATCTCTCGTTTCATCCAACACTGGTGGCAATTTTAAAATCCGCGTGATATTTCCATCCAATATCACTTTTTCGATCGTTCTCGAGAATTTTATCTCTCGAGATTCGGATAAATTGATTGACTTGTTGTTGTTGTTGTTGGGATTCGTGATTTCGTAATCATAATGTGAACGTATTTACACATAGATAAAGATCGTATTAAAAATGGAAAGTTACTCCATTACTGGGGGAGGGATATTATTTTTTTCGTCGAAATTTCGAAGTGAAATTCAGATATATATACATCGACGTTATTCGTTTCCAGAATTCTTTATATCAGTCACTAATACACGCGCCCCTCCCCCCTTAATTTCTTAATCTTGATCCGAAAAAAAAAATATTCCAACAACAATATCCCGACCGATAATGAAATCCACTTTTCGAATTCGACGAATTCTTCCAACATGTTGGGGAACATTCCATTTTTCCATTCCCTCCCCAACCCTTGTTCCGCTCCGTACAAGAACACACGTTAAAGGCCCCCGCGATCGGGCCGAGATTATAAACGTCGCTCGTTCCAAGAACCATACCCCATATCCGTCCTCCACGGGGAGGGTGGAGGGGAGTGGAGGCTACATTAAATTATGTAGAATTTTCAATATGTGCCATAATATCGGTATACCCACGAATGAATACCCGAAGGAAGAAGACGAAAGCACAATTCCCATCATCGATAAGACCATCCCTCCCTCCTCCTCCTCCTCCTCCTCGAAGTCAGGATGGAATCGTTTTGTATCGGTCGATCGTGGCGGAAGAGCTTGCACCGCGCGCCTGCCGTGAACGGCCCTACGCCAATGGCCGATGATGAAGTTATCCAGCGATAATGGCTCCATTACGTTGCACCGTCTCCAATGGGGCCCCGCGCGCACACACACGCACACGCACACACACACGTACGTAGCGTAAGCGTGTGGCGAGGCAGGTATCCGGGCGAAGGACCCGGGACTCGTACACACGTTTCCACGATCTCGGGGCTCGGCTACGGCCCGGCTTTGGGCCGAGGGAGAGGGTGGTTGCCAAGGTGGATCCGGCACCGTGGATTGGACAGGAATGGGAAGGCAAGGGAGGAGGGGGAAGGGGGGTGGCGAGGGGGTATCGTCGCACCGTATACTTACCGATGGCGATTGTTTATGTTGGCTGATGGCCACTTATGTTGCACACACATCGCATTACGGGGCCGTTCTCGGCCCTCGTACTCCACTCGGCCCGTTACTTAGCCCGTGGCTTCGACGTCGTAGGGTAATGGCGAACACGTTACGGATAAAATGTATACTTAGTCCGTCGGCCCTGATGGCACCCCTATGCAACGCCACCACGGTATTACAGATTACGTTTACGTTTACGTCGCCCCGCTTCATGTTTCTTCTTTCGCTTTATCATTGTTACTTGTTTCTTTTTCTCGTTCTTTCTCTTTTTTAGTGAGTTGTTGTTGTTGTTGGGACACGAATTTGTGGCGAGTTCGCTATTTTCAGAAGAGACGCTTCTGCGTGACGCACCTGCTGGCGAAATTTGAGAAATTGAAGTTTCGTTCTTTTCGAGCGGTTTGATTGGCATTTCTTCCGATTATTCTTACGGATAAACGAATAATTGTAATTAGAAAGATTTTTCTGTGGACAATTAATAAAATATCTGTTTTATTTTTATAAACTTGTGGAATTTAGTATCTTTTATCTTATAATAATATAATTGTCTGATCAAATTTCATAATGCGTAAATTACTCTTTTCCACGATATTGAACGTTTATTATTAATTTTAATGATTAATTATTACAATTATTCGTTTATACTGTCTATACTGAATAGAAGAGATTTGATTCGTGCAAACGATCGTGCGTTATCACTTGTCGAAAAGGGAAAAGAAAAAAACAGGATCCCTCGGAAGGAGAACGATGCGTCAGATCGTTTTAATCGGCCCGCCCCGATTATTTTAAATCATCCCACGTAAACAGGCGTCCCGGCTTTCTTCGCCAAGTTGCAGAGGAGAGCACCAGATCTCATCCACCGGCGTCCGTTTTGTTCTTATTGGCAGCGATAGAGGCGGGATTCAATAGTTATTCATTAAACTCGAATTCAGTCGGGCAGGATGCTGGGGTCAGTTCCACGCTGACCTTGCGGCTATATTCAAAGGCCTTATCTCCTGCTGAGGTTCCTCGTCCTTCTTTCCCTCCCTCTCTCTCTCTCTTTCTCTCGCCTCCCTCCTTCCTTTTATTCCTCTCTCGCCACGCTTTCGATATGCGCATATCGAAATACACTCACGCCTCGTCGCGAAACGTCCTCCTATCTGACGATCCCCTTTTTCTTCCCGCCACTTCCTGTTTCGATATTTTTACTCGTCGTAGCGTACGTTTTCCTCTGATTCTTCTCGTTTCGCGCTTCGTGGGAGGCCCCATTATCTCTCATCCCCCCGAAAATCACGATTCAGTTTGATCTTCTATGAGAATTTTCTTTTATGAAAATTTTCAAGGAGGATTATTCTGTGGAGAGATGGAAGATTTTTTTCATCGTAATGATAGTAGTTTACTTGAACAATTTGAGAAATTATTATACGTTGTTTAATAATTTGGATTCAAGATGGAGATAGAGTTGTTGCGTGTAAGAAGTTCGCTTATCTTTCGTGTAATAGATAATACATAATACGCAATAGAAATATAATATAAAATAACGAAATTTAAAATCTTTTAATATGATGAAAAATAAATATATCTCTATCTATCGAGTGGATTTTTTTCTCTCGAGATGATCTTGCTTCCCAGAGCTTTATTAAATACTTCGAATAAAGTGGGTATCTGGGTAACTTTATTTTTTTGATTTTCAAATCATAATACTGACGTAATAAAAATCATTTATCTCGTAACATTAAAGTCAATTGTGTTTAATATAGCTCCAGCCAATCTATTATAATAGCAATGCATTCAAAGTTCAATGAATCTTAATCACATTCTAATTTTCTACCTCGAATAATTTCCTTTATTACATTTATATAATCTTCTTTATTATATCTTCATCGATCATTGAATCAATTGCTTTTCAGTCCAACATAATGACTCGAAATAAAAAAAAAATAATACGAAAAGATAGTTAAATAAAAATACACTGAAAAAAAAACATTTTATTTAATAAACGCGTATGAAAACGTTTATGAAAAAAATAGATATTACCTGTTTCGAATATGAATAGCCTCGAGTGATCTCTGTGATCACGAACGAAAAGCCAGAAAGGAAAGCGGGAAAATACTCGAAGGAGAATCGAATTCGGAACATTCAGGTTTATTATGAGAAAGCGCAAGCTGCGGTGGGCGGTTCCCAAATCATTTAGCCATCTTGCAAACCGACCGCGTCGAATCGCACGGCACACACGATTAAACTGGTGGCTCTAGTTTCTAACGTCATGGGAACGAGCCAGCACCGACTCGCTCTGCTTCTGATCGCCGTGAAAATCGTTCCAAAAGAGAGAGAGGGGAAAAAAAAGAAGGACGGTGTCCCTGGGATCAGGCATGGATAATTAAACGTATATTTAGAGGCAGCCGTCCAACAGCTTACTCAACGAACGAACATGAGAAAACTCTGCTCCGATTCGATTCGCTCGATCGAATAATTTCTCAACGAAACTAAAAAAAAAAGAAAATTAATCAATCAAAATTTCTCGTAATGGAGAAACAATGACTTTTGTCCAAAATAATGAGCTCCAATAATTTTTCCAATAATTTTTGATTTTCCATTTTCGTAACCGATCAAAAAACTTTTTTTACTGATTGACAGCTGAATTGCCAACTATCAAATAACAAAATGTATTTTACATTTAGACTACTCCAACAAACCTAAAAATTCAACTGAAGCCATCTATAAGTAAAATCCGCAATTACTTAATTGCCAACCCAATATATATATATATTATTCATTCATAAAATTTTAAATATTAAAAATTCGTATACCATGATTATTCCCATCCTAATATTCGCATTTCCTTAAAATAACATTATCGACGTTTCCAAAATTAAAGAAGAAACCACCACCCCTCTCTCACCCTCCCCAAACGGTATACGCGCGATTTTCGCACAGTCAGGTTCCATCTCCCCCCCCTGAGAATGGACCCCGGAGATCTGGCCGTGATCAGAAGATAGAAGCTCGCCGTTCTCGCAGAGAACTTTCCTTCTCCTCTCGCCTCGAAAAGAGCAACAAATCCACTGCACCTTATCGTATCCATCGGCCGGCCTGGTAATCCTATAGGTGCTTAGCGTGAAATCCCATAATCGATAGTTTGCTTAACCCGGAGCCACGTGGCGCCACGTGCCTGCCTCCATTAGACCCCCTTCCCGTCCCAAAGGGGGGACTCTCTCCGCTCCCGAATCTCAAAAACGGCCGAAAACACCGTAACACCGTCTCTCTATCTCCGCATGCTAATATGGGAAATATGCGAATACGAACAGGGAGGGGGAGGGGGGCACATGGGGGAATTCGACGCGCCTCGTGCGACTGCATCTGGCCTGACGTTTCCATTCCCGCCCCCCTCGAATCCCTGCGATTTTCCTATCGCAGCAGGTACAGCAGGTACAGCAAGGGAAAAGATCGTGGTGGTTGGTTGGGAAAGAGGAGGAGAGGGAGGAGGGCAATTATCGAAATTAGATGGGATCGTACGTTATCGCGCGGGCGAAATTTGCGAACCGTTGTTGCGGGCGATTTATCGGAGTAACGGAGAGTGGATGATGGGATGCTGGGGAGGGAGGAGTGCGTGGGTTGCGTTTGGAGCGACACGGAGGGGATGAGAATGTTATTGAATCGCGGGGGAGAAGCGCGGTGGGTTTGAAAGAGTTTGGCAAAGTTTTTGGCCAAGCTTTTGTCCTCGATCCAATTGAATCTTGCAGTAGTTTTGATTCTTTCTATGAATTTTTCACGATGTAGGAAGATGTACAAGATGATTTGATTCGATCGTTTAATGATTGGGTATGGATAATTGAATGAGATTGTTGGGATACGATTGTTTGATCCTTGTCGATTGGAGAAGGATGTTGAAATGAGTAAAAAGTTCAATAATCTGGGATATATATATAATCTCGCATAAAGATTTGATTAAGTTTGACCTCGGTTGCATCCAATTATCTCATCATCGTAAATTCTAATTATTTGAATAACAGTTTCTTAATTGGAATCAGAGATCAAATTTTTTGTTTTTTTTTTTTCTTTCCCTCCTACAAATTTATTACAATTTTTTCGTCTGAAAAACACAAATACAACAATTTTGAAATTAATCCATTCATCGGTGGCTCCGGAAGACGAATCATCAAACATTTACTTAATAATCTTAATTACAGAAACCGCATATATTTACTCCATCATTCAACTCGTTACACAATTCCTCCACATTCATTTCCACGCCATTCATAAATTCCTTCTCGGAGTTAATCTCTCCCGACAAGCTGTCATCCCATCGAAAACGAAAAAAAGAAAAGGAAAAAAAAAGAAACATAAAATAATCACGAGATACTATGTAAACACATCCGTTACCGAATTATCAACGGCTAGATTACATTCTAGATCATCATACAATAACTCAATGAAAAGCCGCTCGAAATCGGACGTGATAATTCAATTCCAAATCACAATAACTCAATGAAAGGCCGACGGGAACGAGATAGATACCGAAAGAAGAATACATAAACTGGAACAATTATCACTGCCCCATTCCTCCATATTCCGTGGAATATTCCGTCTATCGATTCAACTTTCTCAAACTATAAATCCATAAATCAATAGATTTAATTCAAACGATCCAATGATGTTGCACATTTTTAAAAACTTTGATTTCTTTTTTCCCTTCGATTTACCATAAAACAAGTAAATTTCACTTCTTCTTCCTCTTCTTCTCTACGATTATCTTCAAGAATTCTCGATACCAATTCTCAAATGTATCGAAGCTTTCGATTCGCGCTCATTGTAAATTTCCAAATCGGCACGGCGCGGATTTTTATCGAGTGGAGAGGGAATGAAGAGAGAAAACGGGGAAAACGTTTATTTTCTCGTGTGACCGTGATCCAAGATCGTGGAAAGCCTGTCCCACGCCCGGCCGACCATTAACCATCTTCGAGGTCGACCTCACTTCCTTTGATAGCGGCGTCTTAGAGTCTGCCACGGTCGAGACCAGCTGCGCGCTCTCCTCTCTCTTTCTCTCTCTCTCGCTCCATCTTCCTCCTCGCCCTCCACCCTCCCCTCCCCTCCCTCCTATCCACTCCCTCCTCCCACTGTTTCTTACCCCTCGTTCCGCTCCGTATGGGATATTAATTATGCCGCGTGATAATAACGATGGAGCAACGAATCCGTTAATTGGCCGGCAGATACCATTTCCAAGCCTCGGCCGATGTCTAAACCGAGTTGATAAAACGGAAATAGCATCCGTAAATCTTCTATCAAGACGGGCCATTGATTGAGCCGCCGCGTTCAATGGGTCATCGTCTCTCCCTCTCCCTCCCTCCTTCTCTCCCTCCCCCCCTTTCACTCCCATCAATCTCTTTCTCGCTCTCGCGAGCGAGCCTCGCTCATTCAATGATCTCGATGATTCAGATTTCGGTGGATTTAATTGTTACATCATGTATTGTGAGAGGGAGGGGAGGATGTTAATTTTTTTGTGCGGGGCTAAGAACGTGGCGCGACTCCAATTCTCATTTCGCTGAATGGATTTAACTATTTTGTAACGCGATATGGAAGGCTGTGATTTTCTTGTTGACAGTTTTTATTATTTTTTTTTTTTTATTATTAAGCAATGTAGGAATATAACGATAACGCAGATCTTTAATTTCAATTTCGTGTCGCAAGATGCCATTTAAAATCTTCAATTCCGATTTCAAATAACGTTCATAGGATCCAGAAATGTTCCAAAAATCTGAAAGGATAGAAAATTCTTGCAAAATAAGGATCCAAAAATATTCCAAAACTCTGAAAAGACAGGAAATCCTTGCAAAATTTCGTTCACAGGATCCAGAAATATTCCAAAAATCTGAAAGGACAGGAAATCCTTGAGAAATAATATTCACAGGATCCAGAAATATTCCAAAACTCTGAAAGGACAGGAAATCCTTGCAAAATTTCGTTCACAGGATCCAGAAATATTCCAAAAATCTGAAAGGACAGGAAATTCTTGTAAAATAAAGTTTATAGGATCCAGAAACATTTCAAAAATCTGAAAGGACAGGAAATCCTTGCGAAATTTCGTTCACAGGATCCAGAAATGTTCCAAAAATCTGAAAGGGTGGTAAATCTTTGCGAAATAATGTCCACAGGATCCATAAAAATTCCAAAAATCTGAAAAGACAGGAAATCCTTCAGGATATCCTTGCAAAATTTCGAATAATGTTCAGAAGATCCAGAAATATTCCAAAAATCTGAAAAAAATGGGAAATCTTTGTGAAATAATGTTCATAGGATCTAAAAATGTTCCAAAAATCTGAAAAAACGGGAAATCCTTGTGAAACAATATTCACAGAAACATTTCAAAAATTTGAAAGAACGGGAAATCCTTGGGAAATAATATTCACAGGATCCAGAAACATTCCAAAAATCTGAAAGAACGGGAAATCCTTGGGAAATAATATTCACAGGATCCAGAAATGTTCCAAAAATCTGAAAGAATGAAAAATCCTTATGAAATTTTGTTCACAGGACGCAGAAATATTCCAAAAATCTGAAAGAACAGAAAATCCTTACGAAATAACAATCACAGGATCCAGAAACGTTCGAAAAATCTGAAAGAACGGGAAATCCTTGGGAAATAATATTCACAGGATCCAGAAATGTTCCAAAAATCTGAAAGAATGAAAAATCCTTATGAAATTTTGTTCACAGGACACAGAAATATTCTAAAAATCTGAAAGAAGATCAGAAAATCCTTACGAAATAACAATCACAGGATCCAAAAATATTCAAAAAATCTGAAAGAACGGGAAATCTTTGTGAAATTAATGTTCACAGAATCCAAAAATATTACAAAAATCTGAAAGAATAGGAAATCCTTACGAAATAATAATCACAGGATCCAGAAATATTCCAAAACTCTAAAAGAACAGGAAATCCTTGCGAAATAATATTCACAGGATCCAGAAACGTTCGAAAAATCTGAAAGAACGGGAAATCCTTGGGAAATTTCGAGAATGGGGATGTAATGGTATTCGTATCCCCCCGTTTTCGTGGCGAAGCAGTCGCGATTAACTGCAATTATCCGCGGACAAACGGTCGGCGATAATTCCGATCTAATTGCATCCGCGAGTTGGCCGACAGATGCAAATTGGGCTTAAGTCGTGGGGTGGGATCACCATCCGGGCGCGGCTCACCGGAAGAGGAAGCTGCGCGTTTTCAGTAAGATGAACGACATCCATTCGCGGCTCATTCATCCTCGTAATTAGCGCTCGTCCCCGGCGCGCATCCTCGCCACGTAAATACAACGCACGTGGGAGCTATACACGACCCACCCTCCTCCTCCTCCTCCTCCTCCTCCCCCTCCTCTGCTAATTTATTCGCGCCTTCCTACCTTCGCCTTATTATTGTATTAAGCCCGGTAGTCAACGGCGTGCCTGTTAATTAACAACTGCGGGCTCGGTTAGTTAACTGGAAGAAAATCAAAAGCGGCGGCGAGCGTCTTCTTCTCGAGGGAAATGCTCGAGAAGGGAGATGGTCGATAGCGTGGTACCTTTTTTTCTTTTTCCTTTTCAAGAGTGTTCAAAGTCATCGTTCGAGATAATGGTTAGAGGGGGGTTTGGTAAAGCGAGAGGAAGAGGATAATAAAAGAAAAGAAAAGGAAAAGAATAAATAAATAAATAAAGGAGGGAGAGAGAGAGAGAGAGAGGAGGATGTGTTCCGGTAGATGTTTACCAGAGTTTACAAGAGCCGGTTTACGAGAGACGGACTATGCATGAGTTGCATGCGTTTACTTCGTGATAAATATTGCATGGGGGGGGAAAAGCTCGTGTTCTTTAACGGTTTTTTCAGATGTAAATATTCATCGATGGTATTGGGCAAAGTGCCGGCTTCCCTTTTCGGTTTAAGCCGGGTTACATAGAGAGGAAAATTGCTCGGTTTTTTTCTTCTTCCTTCTTCTTCTTATTTTTTTTTTTTACTTTGTTTTTTGGATGGATACTTATGAACATTCATAAACGACTTAACTTCGTGGTTAAAAGGGGTGAAGATGAAGTTTACGATAAAAAAGAGGATGTGATGTCGTATCTACGTTGTTTATCCTGTGTCTACGTTGTTGCTGTTCCTTCCAAAAGGATATTAAGATAAGGAAATTTCTCGATTGAACGACTTGTTAGTACTAACGAGAATAAATTGACGTTCAAGTTGAATTAAAACGATTGCTTTCTTCAAAATTTACGAACAAAGTATATTTCATTTACAACATTAACAGTAAAAAATAAATCCTTCCAAAAATAAAGACGAATCTTGCATTAACTTTCCCATTAACCTCCCGTTAAAAAAACCGATTCTCTTGATTAAAGGGCCATCTCGCAACGCCATATGTATCCATCTCTCATATGATTTACAAGCCTGGAGAACACGGGAGGAGGAGAGGAAAGAAAGAAAGAAAGGAAAAAAAATCGCACGTTTGCGGAGCATTTCGGTGAAATGTGTCCCTTTTTCCGGAGCAAAAAGCCCACTTTTCGCGGGACAAGCCAGGAGGGAATTTAATTCCGGCATTTTCGAGGCTTGACCAAGGGTTGGCCGGGCCTCGAAAATCAGGGTTGTTCGGCACGGTTTGTGGCAGTGATTTAAAATGACAACCGCTCCGGGCCAGTGCAGGGGGGTCGATCCCAAGAGTGCAGTGTCTCACAGCCGACTGGCCTCTGCCAGACGACGGTTTCATTCACGCCGCGATTAAAAAATTCCCGCCCCGGGTGTTTGCGCAATCTCGCGAATTTATTTTCGTATTTAGTTTAACCAACCCTCTTCGATTCTTCACCGTTTCTTCGCAGCAAGAAGAAGAAATCTTCTTCATCGAATAAAAAAAGAAGCGACACAAAAACCTCTTCTTTCTCCTCGCAATGATGAATAATCTCTTCTTCTCTGTTCGCGACGATTGATCCCGGAAACGACGGATATATAAACCGTTCGGATCCGAAACGAATTGAAACGAATCCACGAATTTCCTGGAGAATATTGGTTTAACGTCCGCTCGAGGTAGCGCAAAGCCTCGCGGAATTTATTAGCCCTGGGATTGGTGGGAGCTGCACGTTCGCCTCTCTTCTCTTCACGAGCCACCGTGTTCAACCGCTAATGGATGTCCAGGCTGTCTTGCCGCCGCGATTCTTGAATGAGGTTGTAATGCAGAGGGGGCCGGGCCCCTTTGTCCGGCTCTCCGCGTGGGAGGGCAATTTGTTTGGCAGAAATGGAACGTTTCGCGAGGCGCTGCGCGGCTTTCTCCCGCCTGCAATTGCGCATGTGTGTGTGTGTGTGTGTGTGTGTGTGTGTGTGTGTGTATTCCAGATAAGCGGCGGAGTGAATAATAAACGGGGGAAATGAGAAATTCGCCAACGTAATTATATTTTCTTTTGTAATAGGCGGAACCTGCAAATTGCCTGCGGTGCCATCCTTTTCTTGTTCTTTTTTTCCTTTTTTGGAAAAAAAAATTGACAAGTTTAAAATTCACGCGGAGAAAGGAGGAGACGAGGATCGTAGCTGCGTGAATAATCATTCTCGGATTACTTTTTTTATTTTTTGTATTTTAATATAGAAGGGAATTAAAGAAAGTTTAAAATTCGAGAAGAGAATGGTGGAAAGAGTAATAGTATCTTTTTCCAAAAGATTCGTCGAAATAGAAAGGAAACTACAACTATAAAAAAATCAAGTGAACAATCTCGTATCTCTCCTCGAAGAACAACGACTGATAATCAAGCACTTACCTTTCATCTTCATTTCTCTTCTGAAACGTCCCTCTCCTTTTCAAGTGTCATTAAGCGTCTCTGAAAAAAAAAAAAAAGAAAGAAAGAAAAAAGTCAGAACAAATCAGTGAAATCGTTAACCGAAGCCAATCATTCAAACCTTCTCCATTTCCTACGCGCGAGAAGAATATATATATATACATTCTCGCGCTTAGGTAAATTACGTTTCACTCTTCTAACGGTCCTAACAAAAGTTCCATAAAAACGGAAGTACGCGCAAAAACCGATCCAATCAACAAGCCGTCCGTTTAAATCGTCCAACCATTATTTCGTAACACAAACTGAGAAGAGCAAAAGTTGTATATATTCCATTTCACGATTCAGAGCGAGCAGACTCTTAAAATCAAACTGAACAACGATGAAAAGATTTCTTATTATATTCTTCTCGCTTCGAGTCGAAGAATACGTGAGAACTTTTATTAAAAACAGAAAAGATCCGTTTTCCACGTAAATCCATTTCACGAGGCGCTCCCTAATGACTGATGATCCCAAACCGAGCACCCTTCTCCCCTCTCTCTCTTCCCAAGGAAAGGATCGACCGGCCGATTTCCATCTTTCGCGCGAATTCATTTCCCTATTATTTCAGGACGTCGACCAGGAGATATATGAATTGTTTGATATCGCCGGGATGCCGGCGCTAACGGCACCCCGGCGTTCGTTCAATGGATAAATTGTTCTAAATATCCAACGCAACCCTGGAGGAGCAGTCGTGGGCGTGTCGGTCGCGTGCCAAGCATCTATCATCCCTTTTAAACGGGCCACGGCAAGATGCCGAACAGTGTGAATGGACCGGGATGTTGAACGCTGTCAAAACGTTGACGAAGTCACGTGCGCGTGGATGAAGGAAAGGTCGAAATGGAATACAATATACTTTCTCTCTTCTCTCGTGTACAGATCCTTTTTTTTTTCTTCTTTTTTTTTATGAGATGTTTCCTTCCTTTTCTTTTTTTTTCTGGAAATTTCTTCTTCTTTTTCCCTCTCATTTGTCGTAGATTTTTATTAGATTCTTTTCCTCAAAAATATAAGAGAGAGAAAATCTCGTCTTACGGATCCTTTTATATGTTTTTTGATTCGGAAATTTAGTTTCCTTCGAAATTTCACGGGAATCCATTCTTCTGATGAATCCATTAGAGAAGCTCGGTAGAAGAAGTCGAGCAATTATATCTTCGCGTAGCGGTTAATGAAGAAAAAATTCCTGATCGTGGAACAGTTTCCATAGGTTTGATAATTGAAGTTTGTTTAATTATTTTCGATCCGGGATCGCGAAACGAGTGTAGACGGATATGTTAATGAATGCAAATGATGGAAATATCGGATTCGAGATAAATGGGTAGCCCGAATTAAATGCAGAAAGCGAGATTAGAAGCGAGGTCATAAGATATTGTGCAAGGATGGAAAATGATTAATGGTACGTCTGCCGTATTAACTGGGTTAGTTTTACGCGGATATATATCTGTTAATCTACTTCGGATTGCTTAATTACAAAATTATAGACGAAACGTACGTTAATTAGAAGGAGCGGGATTCGATGCTAAATATAACGTTTCGCTCCTGCCGAAGGGGAGGGGGAGGGTGAATTTTATGCATAATTCAAAGTACGCCAGGCATTCGACAATCTCGTAAAATCTACCAGAGAATTCTACCATCCGTCCTCTTCCCTCCCCCTCGTCCCTTCTACAATATTCCCATGAACTTAGAAAATTATCATAAGGATTCGGAATTTGTACTGAACTTTCCTCGTATTCTAATTATTCTACCAGAATTTTCATGAATTTCAGACATGCCGAGATATTTCGAAAATCCCTCTTCCCGCTCGAATACTTAATGAATCTTTGATCCCAAGTGTGTGTAAGAAGATTTTTTTCCCAACCAGGTAAAGAGATTTCGTTAATGAGCTTCTGTATACATATATATATACAGAAAATAGTAAATGTTTCGAGTTAAGTAAATTTTAAATTTTTAATGAAAATATTTATTTATGATTCGTGTAGATTCTTTTCAATTTTAATATCCACTGTTAAATATATATACAATAGTGGATTATTAAAAATTAATTATTAAAAAATACATACGAGATACAATTTACGATATTTGAAAATGAAAGATCATGGAATGAAAATTTCCACAATTATCGAAAGAGTAATCCTTTCATAAGTAGACGTAAAAGAAATCGCATTTTATTTCCGCGGCAATCCAAACACAATTTATACAAAGACGTTCCTCGAAGGAAGGAATTTACTTTCGAGAGAATGAAGAGGTGTCCTGTAATAATCGACGAGAGGTTCGACAACGTTAACTTCCCTTCGGGGGTTGTGTGTTTGCGGTCGTAAGCAGGGGTTAGGTTCCGTGATTTTCATAGGGGGGATTGGTGCACAAAGGCCACCGGCATCGACGAAATGGTGGTAGCCACGGATACATTCACGGGATGATTTGAACAGCCACCCCCGTGGAGAGAGCGGTAACTCGTCGGGTTTCACCCCTCTGACAAGAATTATATTTGGATTACAAGCATTATCGCCCCGGAATGAACTTGACTTTTATGGCGGCGGAATTGCCGGGGGTTTTCGCTTATTCATCCCTCCCGAAAAGCTCGTTCAGACGTCGAGCGACCAAGAAATTAGGCCACCCCTCCCCCTCCGCAATCGCTTATCACCCTCGTCCGCTACCGGTTTTTCGTTCATTCTGATTAAAATAGCGATGGTGGTGGTGGTGATGGTGCAGGAAGCATTAGAGAGATTGGATATTTGATTGGGATAACGAAAAGGAATGCGTGGAAAAAAAATTTAGGAAAGATTTCGTTTGTTATTGAATGAATTTTCTGATCTTTCTGATTAAAAGTGAACGAGCTCCTCATCGTTAAACGAAAGATGAATGAAATAAAATTTTGAAAAATAAAATGTATATTAACACCACGTAAAATTACTACAATCAAATAATAACAATTATCGTTCGATCGATAAACTATTAGATCAAAAAAAAAAGAAATTTAATAACATTCCTCTCGAAATAAATCTCTATATCATCTACTTTCTCCACAAATCTTGTCAAATAAAAAAATCCCAAATTACCTATCTATATCCAAGAACCATAAAACTAGCCTATCCTAATTAATTCAACCCTCCATAGTATTCGAATCATAATTCAACCGGCAGAGGTCATTTCGAATCGCAATATATATTCGCGGACGTGCATAATGCCGGGCCACTCCTAAGAAATGCGTACACGCCTAGCGTCTACGCCACTGGCGGACGTCTGGCGGCGTGGCTGACAGCCAAATAAAGGACAAATAAATTAAGTTAATGCGTTCCAACGCTCGGCCGAAGCGAGCGATTTCTCCCTCCAACCGAGCTGTATTAAAGCCTCCCCTTCCCCTTCCCCTCCTCCTCCCCCCCAGTTCTATTGTTCGATGGAATTTGTAATTTAGATTGATACGAAGCGGCGTTCATCCCCCGCCCCTCCGACGTTCCATCGCGGAAAACTTTCGAGAAACGATCCGCGCGAGAAGACGCGCGGAGAAATTTACGATCGTTGCGGGGTGACCGGCAACCGGGGTTACGCCACTGCGCGCCACTTCAGCTATGGTAGACGATCGAGAAGGAAATTTGTTCCTTTCCGGATTATGGATGTTGCCCTCTTGTTAAGACAGTTGTTTCGGCTGATCAATGGGGTCTTTGGGATCGGCTGAGAATTTATAAATTGATGTAAAGTGGTGAGTAGAGTGGTTGTTTGGGTATGGTTTTCGTTTTTTTTTACACTTCGAATAGAAGAAAGTGAAACGCAATTGAAATTTGTTAAAGAAGAAGGATCGATTTATGGGAAAATAAGATTCGTGTTTCTGACTCCGGGTGAAAATTTTGTTTTTTATACATACTTTCTGGCTTTGAAAGTAGGATGGATCGATGTTGAGTGAAATTCAGAGCACAAGATTGAATTATGGCTCGTAAATAACTTTGTGGAGAATTGTGTTTGCATGGTTGGGAATAGTAAAGTTTCCAGAATCTTTGTGAAACCGAGAATGAAATTTTGTGAAACGCGAAACGAGATGTATCGCGTTTAATTAGAATTCGAAAGTTAACCTCGACTAAAAATCTAACGGGAATCAATATTAATTTCCTTTTAAAAAATAATTTACAAATCGAAAATACACATTCGTTCTGCAATAACGAAAATTGAAGAATCGAATTGCCATACATACCATGGACCGAAAGCTCTCCTCCCATTATTACATAGATTCCTATCCGTTTAACGTGCGATCTTCTTTTTTACCAAGAACTCGATTACGCGCGAGCAACCGCGGATAAGTAATGATCCAATCAGCTTCAGGAATTATCTTTACTACCCGAGCACGTGGAATAAAGTAAGACTTTTAGCGGTTCTTGTTCTTGTTCTTGTTCCATTTGCTCGTTCCGCGTGTCACATTTACCCATCACTCGTTATACCCATCCCTCGGATAAACAAGATAACATTCTTTCACAATATTGTTGATATTTAATCGAGCTTCGTCCCCCTTGATTTACATTCTCGATGAGTCTCTCTCTCTCTCTAAATCTTTGGATCTTGGATCGTTTAGAAAATCGTCACGTTCGCGATTTATTCCAACATCCTTTCATTTCAATATGCTGTTCCAAGTTTAGAAATGGTAAAATTTTTACCGTATGAAAATTATTGTTTCTCATTATTGTTCTAGATAATCCTTCGGGGCAAAAAGTATAGGATGTATTATTAATTTTACATTTTGAGCGGCAATTAGATAGCAAGATTGGAAGGTATTAAATCTTCTCTGCCCGAGAGGTGTACATATATTTAAGCGTTTACAGGAAATTGGTATTGAAGATATGCCAGGATATTATATTATATTTCTTATTCGAGCGAATGCCAGTGATTATTATTTGCATCCGTTATGTTAATAAGTACGTATCTTTCGTACCTTTTTTTTTTCTTGATGTACAGATATTGTTGCGTGTATCTATTAATTTTATTCTTCTGTTGTTTAACTCGTCGATTCTTTTAATAAATCCAGTGAAGAAAGTGCTTCTTCGATCGAGATTCTTTTTGCAAGAACTTTGTGAAATGAAATAAATATTTTCGACGAGATGAATTCTCTCTATAACGAATTCTCTTCATCCTTCAGTTTTTTTTTATGGATTAAAAATATTTGGATCGAATATTCTAACGAAACGTTATTTATGATGAATACACTATTCGAGGCAATTAACAGATTCGACACGAACGATCGAATAAAACAATTAATTCTCATCTTGGCAAGTGAGTCTTGAGCACGTCGTAAATTGACCGATAGTCGAGTTATTCCAAGGTGTAATTACACGGAATCCTCGTAATTAACCACGGTATATAACGAACGTGTTATTAACATCGTTCATGGAAAGAGAAAGAAAAAGAAAAAGAAGAGAAAGAAAGTATAAAAAGAGTATTGCGGGCGATTATATTTGGCGCGAAACACAACTTCGAAAGTTCATCCTAGTAATTTCGTTCGACGTTCTGTTAACTAATGATAATCCCAGCTAGTTTATTAATTACGCCGATGCTCGAGCTCGTTCAATTATTATCTATACAGATTGTATTTTCTACGAGTAACCACAGTCCGAGAATTCATCGACTCGTATAGCGTTGAAATTTATGCCTTAATACGAAGGAATAACTTATTACGTGTATCTGAACGATGGTAAAAATTGAAAAACCTGATTCGAGATGTTGTTCGACGCTTCTGGTATTGCTGAAACGAATATGGAATATTCTGATCAAATTTCTGGGATTTTTTTTTAATGTTAAATTACGAAATATAAATGTAGAATTGAAACGTGATGAAAATACTAAATATAAGTGAACACGATTTGGACAAAAATTTTCGAAAAATGATTCGATGCTTTGCATCCCTTGTTACCCCTTCTTTTCCTTTGGAAAATACGAAGAAAGAATTCGAAGAATTCTATTTAAATTTTACAAATATTTTCTTTTGAAAATCCTCCCTAAACTAGATAAAAATTATCCATTGAAATGCTGAAACGAATATGAAATATTCTGATCAAATTTCTGGGATTTTTTTTTAATGTTAAATTACGAAATATAAATGTAGAATTGAAACGTGATGAAAATACTAAATATAAGTAAACACGATGTGGACAAAAATTTTCGAAAAACGATTCGATGCTTTGCATCCCTTGTTACCCCTACTTTTCCTTTGGGAAATACGAAGAAAGAATTCGAAGAATTCTATTTAAATTTTACTTTACAAATATTTGAAAATCCTCCCTAAACTAGATAAAAATTATCCATTGGAATAACTACAGCATAGTAGAATTAAATTCAGTGAAGCACAAAGAAAACTTCGAAAAGGTATTTTCACATCATTACGTATTCAGGACCAGTCGATAATATTAACTACCCTCAACCTATCATTTTCGAATCTTTCATACGGTTTTCACGCCAATCGAAATCTCGAAGAAGAGTCGCGTGCAACGTACAATGTATTACCTTAATAAGCACTCGTGTCAAAATTATCCACGGGTATCTTCTTCTTCTTGTTCCAAACCTTCCGTACCATCACAATTTTTTCTACAATCAAAAAAACAAAGAAAGAAGAAGAAGAAGAAGAAAGTACATTCGACGGATAGACAGCAATAATTACCAAGTACGAGCGATAGAGTCGTAACCTGTTGTACCGGCGGAGCATCGGGCTTAAAGAAACGGTGGCGAACACGCGAAATAAGTGGAACATCTATTTTTGCCTCGTGGTTCGAGCCACGGTTCCTTTTTTAAACATTCAAACCGGCTCTACACGTTTCCCGGTGTACAAATTACCGCCGACTGCCCGCAGCAAATTAGAGTTTCTATAAATCATTCTTCTAATTATACTTCTATAAATTACGCTCATTAATTATTGTTGGTTTATTCCCGCGAGTGTGTTTTATAGCGGCGAAGACACTCTTTTCTCTCTCTCTCTCTCTTTCTCTCTGTCTCTATCTTTCTTTAGTAGAATTTTCGCTCGTTTTCTTTTCTTTCTTTCTTCCTTTTTTTTTTTTATTCCACCAGTAACCAGTCGAGTCTATTAATCAGCTATTTGATTCGAGCGACAGGTGAGCATTTACTTATTTAATAGCAGCATCCTTAGTGGATGGAATTTAACTAGGGATCCGAGCGGGGAATGAACGGCAATTAGGATTACCTACTTTTCTCTAATAACGCAAAAAAAAGTAGTTCGTAAGGAAGCAGCTTGAAGATTCATCGATAATGGGGGGATACAAAATGAATGGTAATAAGCCAATGGAATATTTCTCGATTCTCGAGACGAGCGAGTTTATATAATGGTTTTCTATTAACATTCTTTCGGTAGCATGATTTTTAAAGAAATGTTAATTAATTTCGTTTAAACGGGCTGAAAGAGATAATACATAGAAAATAACATACAAGATAGAAATTAAGCAGTAATGAAAAGGAAGAAAAACGAATCTTATAAAAAAATAAAAGAATAAGAAAAAATAATCGTCGCAAAAGATACTCACGCAAGGAGAAATAAATCCAAAGATCCTCCATCGCTTCTTCCCTTTGCGAATCGAGGCGCACGAAGCGGAAGAATGTCCAACCAACCAAAGTGAAACCTCCGTGGCCCCCAGGATGGGGCCGTCGTGGTGAGAAGCGCGTTGGAAGCGATCTCACGGGTCCGAGGAACAAAGTGGACGGTAAGAAAGGGGACGGTTCGCGGTTTCCCCGCGAAATTTATGATGATTAAACGGCCAAGCCCCGGCGAAGCCGCGATGACTTCATTCGCTCGGCCTCGTCGCCCTGTTGCGGCCACTCCAGACAAATTGGATTACGATTTTACGCTTGCTCGCGATGACGTGAAAGACCGCGATGATTATTGAGACGCCGTGGAGGCTTGATGGAACAGGCGTCGTGTACGGAACAGGTACATTCTCTTCAAAGTGGACGATGGAACTGGAAGGAGAGGAGGAGAGAGGGGGGAAGGAAGGGAGACTCGTCGTCGATCGGTCCTGGTTTCCATCCCAGAAAATCCACTTGCTCTTCCTTCTGAAATGAGGCATACAGAGAAAGAAAGAGAGAGAGAGAGATCAGACGGTGGTGAGTCCACGTTTCGAAAGAGAATGAAGAGCGTGAAGAAGGACGACCGTGTGATTTTTTTTTTTTTTTTAAATGAATATCTGATTTATACGGTTGACGGATATCCCGCTGTGCGATAAAGCCATCTGCCGTAGATGATCGTCTATTTATTTCCTCGGAGTCCCTTGATGAAGCTATTCATAAAGCGTTTGCGGCCGACTGTTTGTATCTCTTAAATCTATTTAGCGAAGACACGGGTGGATGGAATAATTATAACGTAATGGTCGCGTGTGGAAATGCGCGTTGGACAATTTGCGCGAAAGGGTAAGACACGTGTCTTTTCCACGAGGTGGATTTGTTTAATCGTCATAGCTTGATTTTTTTATTTGCGTGCAAGAAAGGTAATTTTTTTAATTTTCTCACGTGCTTTCTTCTTGAGACTTGAGAGAAGAAATTTGAAGAGGGCGTTTTTCATTATTCAGAACGTTGTCGCGTAGATTTCTTTACTCGGATACAAAATTTAGATTCCGCGCGACGTTTCGTCGATTTCGAAACGAGAGATCAGGGGTAGAGGGAAGAAGTCACGGAGACGAATAAGGAGGGCGATCTCTCCGGCCGATAATGATAGCTCTGGGAGGCCGAAAATTAGTCGAGGAGAGGGGAGGGCGAGCCCCGAAAATGGTAAGAGGAAAGTCGAGAGGGTGGGTTTCTAGTTAGCCGCAACTATCAGTTACACTATTATCTCTAGTGGCTGCCGGCTGGGGAAAAGTTGCGATTGTTACGTTCACCGGGTGTTCCATTATTACCTCTGAAAAAAAAAGAAAAAACAAATTCAACAAACGAACATTTATTGTGTATTACATCCTCGAATATACTTACTGCAATTTATTAAATTGCTTCACTTTGTTAACAATGTAATATCAACATCTTCGAGAATCGAAACTCAAATTAATATTTGAAAACGAAACTGTTTAACCCTCCCCCTTCCTCAAAAAATTAACATTAGCAATTAAAGCGACCACCGTCGTCATTCAACAACCTCGCCTCGAAAATGTATTTCCACCCCCGCGTGGAAAGAGATAATCGAGCGAGGCCTGTTAACCGAATCGTTTCCCCAAAATTAACGGCGACAGCCTTTGACGGCTTCCTAGTCGAAATTACGAAAGGAGATTTCTTACGGTGGGCGAAAATCTCATTAGTAATTTGCATGGAGACTGGCCCGCCTGGTAATTAACGTATTTGCTCCCCCTCCCTCCCTCCCTCTCGAGACGGATATCTTTCGAACGCGATCAGTACACCCGTTATAGGCGTACCTATACCACGGGAAGGGATGAAGGTAATTAATTGCCATGGCAACGCGGAGCGGAGGCATTGAACGCCACCCCCGCGCGCTTTAACTGAAATATGGCGGCCCGTACGAATTGCTGCCGCATGCCGGGACATGATTTTCCTCCACGCGTTGCTTCCACGACTCGACTCAGTCCCAGTCATGGATGAGGGAAACACGGCGTGGAAGAGTTTCGAGTCTCGTTCGAGTTTCGAGAGGGAAATTCTGTGCCTGTGATTGATATTCTTATTTTTTCTTCTTCTTGTTCGTGCACGATGGAAATGTAGATGTAAAGTGTAAAGAGAGTATATAAAATTGGAAATGAAGTAATATCGAAAAGTATTGGAAGTAGTTTGTTGAGAAGAGAGATTGGGAAGAAACGAGTAAAAATAAATTTTATTTTAAATGGGAAGAGAAATTACGAAGCGAAAATTATGGAAAAGTGAAATT
This sequence comes from Apis mellifera, assembly GCF_003254395.2. NCBI lineage: Eukaryota > Metazoa > Arthropoda > Insecta > Hymenoptera > Apidae > Apis > Apis mellifera. Next base: position 4,482,381 of record NC_037651.1, read on the forward strand.
CTACATTTCCGGGTAAAGTAAAGGTATCGAAAGTGAAGTTACGGTTATTTTTAAATAAATAAATGGAGTTATTTATATAACAGCAATAAGAGAAATTATTTTAGTGCATGCGTTTAATGAATAATGATTTGCCTGCTGCGATAGAAACGATAAAGTTATGAAAAAGTGAAGTTATATTTCTTAAGTAAGTAGACAGGTGAATCTGAAAAAGGTGAAGAGAAATTATTATTCCAATCCGCGATGATTAATAATAATATTGATCACGTTGTAGACAATCGTTAATACTTACTTTATTTAATAAATAATTTTATCAATTAGCAATAATTGATTTTAACTCTTCGCACTAACACTCGCGCCATTCGCGAGTTAATGCATCAATTACGTTATAACAATGGAGTATCAAGTTATAGTCGTAGCTACGATTCAACTTCGCTGTAACATATGTAAATATCACAATTTTCATGCCTGGAACAATCGAATCGACGTAAAGATTTATTACACTTGCAATTACAATGTAACTCTCCGAGTCGAGTAGGCTGATCTAATTTACATCCTCTGTTCTACGTCTTACGTATTATAAGAGGACGCAAATTCTTGCATAAATTTACCCAACCTTCGCACGTGTCGCATACATCTTGCCTCTCTTGGAAGAAATAGCATAAATCCATTCCCTGGAAAAAAAAAAAAAGAAATTAAAAAAACGAATAACCACTCATAACTTTTATTTCAAAATTCTTCAAATATAAATCTATACTTCTAAATTAACTGAATCAATTGAATGATTAAATTCTTCACTCCTCTGCTTCAAATTTAAATTATTAATATATATTATAATTATTAATTATAAATTATATACTTTCCAACTTCGAGAGCCGTCTTTATCCGCAAATCAAAAGAACGAAATTTTCTCTAATCAACAGATCCTTGTAAACAACGCTCATCTCGAACTTCCCCGCGAAAATATCTCTCTCTCTCTCTCCCCCTTCAATCTCTTCAAGCGACACTCCGACCAAGAGTTACTCCAACCAAGTCCAAGAGTATGGTAAAAAAGAAGCGCGAAGAGTCGCACAACAACCTGAAGCCTTCGCCTTCTCCTTTCTTTTTTTCCCCCTTGCTTTACGACGCCCAACCAAAACTCTTTTTTCCCTCCAACCAGCCCCTCTCCGCCTCTCCTCGTCGCGCGTACGCACAACCGAGGAGAAAACCAGACCCGACTGGAGGCTCGGTACAGAGAGAAATAACAAGGATGCTCGCCATAATGAAGACCTCAAGGCGCCGCGCCTCGGCGATAATTACAGGGAGCCAACCTTACAACCTTCTAAAGGCTTAAATGTTAAACGTTATACTCCGTCTCGGGCACCACCACGGTAGCTTTTATGCCCCGCTCCACACCTTTCCCCCCTCCTCCTCCTCCTCCTCCTTCCCTCCCTTCCCTCCCTTTCATCCCCGCACGTCGAGTGGCCCGAGCATCCCTCTCCTCGAGGTCGCATTTCTCATGGCGATCGCACTCGGCAATCGCGATTCCCGTGCCCCCGCCAACAATGAGCGGGTTTTCACGGATGCTGGAAGCACCGTATAAATATCGCTCCTTTGACGTGGAAAGATTTCGCGGCTGCGCTCTTTAATTACGACCGTTTTGTCGGCCCATCTCCTTCCAGCTCTTCTCTCGCTCTCGCAATTACGGTCGGCCACTGCGTTCGAGGAGAGGATGCACGATCGGTGGATGAGGGAGGGGAAGGAGGAGGTAGTGGGTGCTCGACGAAGAGAAGAAGAAGAAGGCGGGAGGAGAGTTTTTCACGGAGAGGGGAGAGGGAATTTTTGGTGTGGATGATGATTGATCGACGGGGGTTGGAATGATGGATCGAAGGTGGAAGGTGTCGTTGCGTCGAAGGGAGATCGATAACGAGAGAGAGAGAGAGAGAGATCGGTATATCGTTGAACGAAAAAGGAGAGCGAAAATTCATATACTTCTTTCTTCTCGAAAAGTAGAAATTTAAAGTAAAGTAAGTCACGATTGAATGAATTAAAATAATTTCGTACGATGATAATTTTCGAAATTAGATTATACGTTTTAAAAGTTATAATTTTTCGAGGAGAAACAAATACAAATACCGTGATCTGAGCATATCGAATTAAGATCCGTGACAATCACTTTGGCGAGATCCCGCGAATTGCCGCGAATTGAACCAAATTGACCGATGAATAATTGCCCATTGGCGAACGCACGGGGTCCGATACGAGATCCTAAAATAACATCTGCCGTTAGGAGGAACAACTGTATAACACTCTCTCTCTCTCTCACTCTCATTCTCTCTCTTCTCGTCGGGTGTTGGCGAGGGCAGAGCGTAAAAAGGATGAAAAGAAAGAGCTATGAGGAAGAGGAGAAATAAAAGCGGCACGGGCGGACAGAACAAAGGAACGGGCGGCTGTACCGCGTACACGAAATTAAAATAAACGGCGGCAAGAAAGCGTGCTTTTACCCTTTCCTTTCTTTCCCTCCTCGTTCTCGTTCCTTCGCTATTACCCGTCGGCCCGCACTGCGAATTTTATTGTACTATTTAAGCCCCGGATGACCGCTCGCTACGCCGACAATTCCGCAATGGACGCGAGGGAACTCTGCGCCCGAGAATATGGCCAGGGTTTAGGGCTGCTTTGAAATTTATGATCGGTCGCTGGTATCCTTCCTTGCTCGTCGATCGATTTTTAATATTAATTTTGCCCAACGATATTTTTCCTATTTGGAATTTCACGAAAAATTGTGATCCCTTCGACGATGTAATTTTTATTGGCAACGAAATTAATTAATTCGTTCCGTAGTTGTGTTTCGAATCAACAATTTTACGTTTCGTTGTAATAATTCGATCGCGGACAGAGAAAAATACGCGATGATGACGCGATACGCGCGATACAGGTATATTAAATATATTTTGTAATTGTTGCAACTTGATTTTATCTCGACAATTAGTTTAATTTAGAATTTCCGTAATGAATACGGCTTCATCAAATTATCGGTACAAATTTTATTTGCAACACCTCGTGCATAAGTTATTCCCAGGCCTCGCATAAATTACAACGGCGAATTGATCCTTGTTTTCGTAGAACGGCCAATATTATTGTTATTCAACGATGGTTATATTAAATATATCAATGAAACTAGTCGTTCCGAGAATTACGATTCGTATTTCTTTCTCCATTTAAAAATAAAAACAAACGCGTTGCTTCAAATTTACATCGTTGAACGATCAATGTAAATATATAATAAATGTACGAAGAATAGAGATTTGAATAATCGCGAGATTTTTCTTCGAAAGAAATATACTTTCTATGATAAATTTTCAACTATTTCAGGAAGGAAAAACAATACTGAGTCAAAGAGAATTTAAAAAAGGAAATAAATAATTAAAAATGAATTGCTGCCATTTGTAATAATATAAAACAATTCAACTTCTCGATTATTCAAACTCTAACAAATTGAATTAAATATATTCTTCACTTAAACGAACACATAAAAAATTAACGAATCCAGATTGCCCCAATTTTGATTAAAAAAAAAAAAATAAATCAAAAATCAACCTAACCTAACCCACTCCTTAAAAAAAAAACGAAAAAACCGCGTTATTAACCGCCCCTAACTCTCCCCTTCCTCTCCAAAGAAAAAAACTTTTTACTCGTCGAATAAAATGAATCGAACGAAAATTAATTAATTCTCTAACAAATCGAATTAAATATATTCTTCACTTAAAAACATAAAAAATTAACAAATCCACATTGCCCCAATTTTGACTAAAAAAAAAAAATAAATCAAAAACCAACCTAACCTAATCTAACCCACTCCTTAAAAAAAACGAAAAAACCCAAAAACCGTTATTAACCGCCCCTAACTCTCTCCTTCCCCTCCAAAAAGAAAAAACTTTTTACTCGTCGAATAAAATGAATCGAACGAAAATTAATTAATTCTCTAACAAATCGAATTAAATATATTCTTCACTTAAAAACATAAAAAAATTAACAAATCCACATTGCCCCATTTTGACTAAAAAAAAAAAATAAATCAAAAACCAACCTAACCTAACCTAACCCACTCCTTAAAAAAAAACGATCCAAAAACCGCGTTATTAACCGCTCCTAACTCTCCCCTTCCTCTCCAAAAAAAAAAACTTTTTACTCATCGAATAAAATGAATCGAACGAAAATTAATCAATTATCAATCTTATATCTCGCGTTTATCAAAACGAAGCGGGAAGGGAGAGAGGATTCGACGATTCCTCTCACGGCGTTTAATGCGTTTCGCATAGCGAGCGAGGCGAAAACGGCGATCGCGCATTTGCATCACGGGGGAAAGCAGCGTTACACCATTAGCGTTAATCCGGCTACGAGATAAATCAAGGCAGGGAATAATGGCCCCGGCCCCGGTGTAAGGACAGTCGATTATGTCTGTGGAATAATTTAGCGGGCCGCGATAGGGACACCTGACGACAAAGAAGACGGGATCCGGTTGTAATATCAATTCGTGTACGTGATTCACTCGGGGATTCACGGCGTGAGCCACGGCATCACGAGATGAAGATAAAGTCGATTCACGTTCGGCCGAGATGAAAGCAAGAGAGCGTCCCGGGGCGTCCGACACCTTGTTAGACGAGTTGGAGAGCATGGCACTCCTCCTCCTCCTCCTCCTCCTCCTCCTCCTCCTCCTCCTCCCTCCTCGAGGAAACGACCATTTGTTACGAGCATCCTTTCATTCCATCCCTTCGGCCACCTCTTTTCCTTTCCCCCCTTTCGATTCTTCTCGATCCGCGCCTCGCACCGCCACGAGGTGTACCCGTGTATCTCTTAACCTCGAATGAGTCGAATTTACGCTCCATCGATTCCCCACTCTTTCCTATTGAACGGAAAGTCAAAGAGGGGAAACGTTATTGTTATTGTATCGGGCGTGTTTTTGTATCGATTATCGGTCGCAAGAAATATTTTCCTAAGCGAATGTAGAAATATTTTAGAATTAATATATATATTCGTGTATTTTATGGATATTTGGATGGTCAGTATGAACGTGTAATCGCGTTAATTTAAAAATTTCGTTTGATTTTTTCCTTTTTTCATAGGAAGATTCAATAAGAAGTTTAATTTTACGTATATATTGTGTTTCGATAATTATTATATTATTATTTCGATATATTCGTGTATTTTATGGATGTTTGGATGATCAATATGAATGTGTAATCGCGTTAATTTAAAAATTTCGTTTAGTTTTTTCCTTTTTTCATAGGAAGATTCAATAGGAAGTTTAATTTTACGTATATATTATGTTTCGATAATTATTATATTATTATTTCGATATATTCGTATATTTTATGGATATTTCAATGGTCAGTGTAATCGCGTTAATTTAAAAATTTCGTTTGGTTTTTCCTTTTTTCATAGGAAGATTCAATAGGAAGTTTAATTTTACGTATATATTGTGTTTCGATAATTATTATATTATTATTTTGATATATTCGTGTATTTTATGGATGTTTGGATGGTCAATATGAATGTGTAATCGCGTTAATTTAAAGATTTCGTTTGGTTTTTTCCTTTTTTATAAGAAGATTCAATAGGAAGTTTAATTTTACGTATATATTGTGTTTTGATAATTATTATATTATTATTTCGATATATTCGTGTATTTTATGGATGTTTGGATGGTCAATATGAATGTGTAATCGCGTTAATTTAAAAATTTCGTTTAGTTTTTTCCTTTTTTCATAGGAAGATTCAATAGGAAGTTTAATTTTACGTATATATTATGTTTCGATAATTATTATATATTTAGATATATTCGTGTATTTTATGGATATTTGGATAGAAAGTGTTTGGATTTAAAAATTTCGTTCCGTTTTTTTATTTTTTTATAGGAAGATTCAATAGCAAGTTTAATTTTACATATATATTTACGTATATATTATGTTTCGATAACGGAATAAAATTCTAATTTTTATTTTATCTTATTTGTTTCGTGGAGGATGTTTATAAAAAAAAATGTTTATTTTTTCACAAAAGATAATTTCGAAATTCACTCACGTATTCCCATAAGTGATATATCTTATACGTTAACTAAATACTTCAATTGGGTATAACTGTTTCTACATGCGCATAAAATACCATAGGATAGCTTGATATAACAACAAGCTTCTTATCGTCAAATGCAGGGAAAACAGAAATAGCGACGGAAATACCAACGAGAGCAATTTTATCTGCAAAACATCAACGAGATTCGAAGTAAAACTGGATTGAATTTCGAAATTGCTTCTTTGAAAAAAAAGGAAAAGAGAGAGAGAAATATATATACACGCGATAAAAAGTTATTTTATCATCTCGATCCATGTATTACTCGGTTTCATCCTGTATATAATCAATGTGTACTTGATCGAAAAATTACGAAAAAAAAAAAAGGAAAAAAGTGGAAGAAAATGAAGATATTAACGTGCACGAGAAAATTGTCCAGTTTAACTCCAAATTTAATATAAGAAATCTCGAACTAAAATTGACATATATTACACATGTTGCTACTTTTCGAAAAAAAAAAGAAAAAAAGAAAGAGAGAAGAATGAAAAAGAAATATATACGGGTGGAAATCACCGTTGAGATGATTCGAGAAACCGCTACGTAAATTGTGTTACCAAGAACGCAAGAGAGAAGGGCACGTTTAAGCGTATGCAAAGCACACGTAACCATTGGATTGACATAATCACAAGGAGTGAAGGATGCAGTTATAAACGCATCCACGTTTCACTGTAATTTGCTTCTTACCAGGCTGCCGTATTACATCTTAAAAAGCAACAACCGGTGGTTCGCGTAATGATAAAACAGCAGGCCTCGAAATAATATAATTCACCCGATCGATGATTATTTACCAGCCGATCATGCGGGCAAAAAAATACACCTCTTTCTACCTTCTTCCGAAATTCTTGCTCGTTACTCGTCAATCGATAGAGAGACAAACGGAACGCAAACGCGGAAACTTTTTTTGGTCGAAATTTGAAATGTAAAATACGCATAACATCAAAAGTAGAAGAATTTATTAAATTTCGATCGAAAAAGTTATCGAAATCTTTGAATTGATATAAAATTGGATAAAAATATACACGGAAAATTTAATCGCGTGTGAAAATAGAGGCTTTTCACTTTTGAAATGATATCTTTTTATAAAAATATTGCATTCAGTAAACAAATTTAAAGAAACAAAAGAATTTTTGATGAAATGCGAAATTCATTGAAAATATTATAAAAAAGTATTATAACATCGAAGGTAAAGAATTATTAAATTTCGATCAAAAAATTATCTCTCGACTAAAAGTGTAAAATTGGAAAAGAAAATTCAAATCGATTAAAAATTTAAAATAAAATAACCCCCCCCATTAATTCAAAGATTGGTAATTTCTAAAAAATTTTACCTTCTTCTACCTCTTTTCAAAGAGATCACAATACGTTGAACAAATTTAAGGAAAGAATTAAACGAAAAATAAAAAACTTTCACTCTCTGAACTCGATAAATGCAACGTAAATGCCACGTAGAGCGTGGAAGGCTTAAGCCTCGAAATTAGCGGCGATATTGCGAAGGAGACGGCTGAGAGGCGCGAGACGAGCAAAAGGCACGGCTTACCGCCCTCGTTCGAGGTAACGATAAGCTCGTTGGGATGATTTGCTAAGCCCGTTAACAAATAGAAGGATAGATGGCGACGTTCCAACCCTGCCAGTAACCCCGGAACAACCGCGCCGATCCCTCGATGATACGACGAATTACACGCGGATCAGGGACACTCCGAGCTTCGATTCGATACACTAGACTGTGACATTATGTTGCATCGAGCGATCTCAACTCCTTATGGCCCCCAAGATGATATCATACGGATCAAGGAATCAGAGCGGAATTCACCGATTTCGTCACGGTGTGGGGACGAAAAACGTTATATCGTGGATGGATTATCCTTATCGAACTTCGTGATATTAAATTGTCCATTTTTGAAATATGATTCCCTTCTTTTTTCTTTTTTCTAATTTCCTAACTACATCATAGATTTGAATTTATCTTTGTATAAATTTAAAGACAGAAGAAGAATTTTTATCTTCTAATTTCTATCTTCTCACGCTGATAAAATTAAATTAGCCACGAAGAACAAGTTGAATTGTGCAAAGATAAAGAATGATGTTAATCGGTTTCTTCTTAAATAGATTCGATTGGCCAAAAAAAAAAAAGTATGAAATAATAAAAAGAACCATCTCGACGACGATATATTCGTATTAATAAACCCCGAGGTCGTCAAGACTGGGGGGCCATAAATCCACGAAAAATCGCGTTCGAAAGTCACTCTGTGTCCGCCCCTTCGCCACGATCCAGTAAATCAGCCCGTAATAAAAAAAAAAAAACCCACGAAATTTCACGGTGCGGAAACCTCTTGGATCGTTGGTGGTGGCACAAGACCGCCAATTTAAAGTTACAAATTCGGCCATAAAAGGAGCGCGATTTCGAAGTGCGGTTGGGTCGCGCGTATCGTTTAGAAAAATAAAAAAAAGCAAGGGGAAGGAGAGAAGTAGAGAGAGAGGAAAGGAGAGACGAGTTTAAAAAAGCAGGAAGCATCGAGGGGGTCGGTCGGTAAGAGCGAGAAGGACGAGGAGTATTTCCACCCTCGCTCGACAATCGAGCTCGTATTTTCCGATTAGAGGGTGGCATTCACTTATAAGCCATATCATAACACTTGTCCGCCACCCGTTATGATCCCTTACAACGCGCAGGGGGTTGCTCCATCCCTGCTCCATCCCGTGTCCGACCGGCCGGCCGCGATCTCTGCGCTCCAGGGGGACAGATTTACAGCCACCTTGGGTACTGATTTACTCGAGGTTACTTACGAGGTGACTCGCCTGTCCGAATGTGAGTGCCTGAGTCTGCAACCCCCAACGAAACACGCAGTCGCAACGTCGGCGTTGCGCCACATGTTCCTTCCAAGATGATTTTTCGAACGCGATCGATGATTGATCTAATCTCAATGATGATGAATATTGATTCCTTCGTAATTTGCAACTATTTCAGGCTTGAAAGAAATTTATATAATCTTCTTTGATTGATTCGTCGCTTCTTAATCTTTTGGTATAAGAATTGAAACGTAAACGATATTCTTCGTTCTAGAAGAACGAAGAATTATGAGAAGAGAAGAATATTTCCATCCATTGCTGATCAAATTGTGGGATGGATGATAATTGCGATGCATGAAATTTATATAATCTTCTTTGATTGATTCGTGGCTTCTTAATTTTTTGATATAAGAATTAAAACGTAAATGATATTGTTCGTTCTAGAATGTGAGAAGAGAAGAATATTTCCATCCATTGCTAATCAGATTGTGGGATTGGATGATAATTGCGATACATGAAATATATATAATCTTCTTTGATTGATTCGTGGCTTCTTAATTTTTTGATATAAGAATTGAAACGTAAACGATATTCTTCGTTTTGGAATATGAGAAGAGAAGAATATTTCCATCCATTGCTGATAATTGCGATGCATGAAATTTATATAATCTTCTTTGATTGATTCGTGGCTTCTTAATTTTGATATAAGAATTGAAACGATATTCTTTGTTCTAGAATGTGAGAAGAGAAGAATATCTCCATCCATTGCTGATAATTGCGATGCATGAAATTTATATAATCTTCTTTGATTGATTCATGGCTTCTTAATTTTGATATAAGAATTGAAACGATATTCTTTGTTCTAGAATATGAGAAGAGAAGAATATTTCCATCCATTGCTAATAATTGCGATGCATGAAATTTATATAATCTTCTTTGATTGATTCGTGGCTTCTTAATTTTGATATAAGAATTAAAACGATATTCTTTGTTCTAGAATATGAGAAGAGAAAAATATTTCCATCCATTGCTGATAATTGCGATGCATGAAATTTATATAATCTTCTTTGAATGATTCGTGGCTTCTTAATTTTGATATAAGAATTGAAACGATATTCTTCGTTCTAAAATATGAGAAGAGAAGAATATTTCCATCCATTGCTGATCAGATTGTGAGATGGATGATAATTGCGATGCATTAAATTATCCGCTTCTTCCAAAACATGGCGCATAATGATACGTGAATAAAGGCGTAAGGCGTCGTGAGATATGACTGCCAGTTGGAGAATAAGAGAACAGTTTGCTCGGTTTAGAGGAAAGATTCTACTTCACTTACCGGTTTTCAAGCTTCGGGGAGAGGAATTGGCGAGGAGCCAATTACGGACACGCGATCGCGAGGGGACGCGTAAGAATTCTCGTCAGGGTTTCCGCGAATATTTCATATCGACAGTATCGGTGAAAACGCGAATCTTAACTCGATGGCGATATTCCCGAACGAGGAGGATCGGCTCGAAGGAAGGTGGGATCGATCGATGATGCAGGCGAGGTGAAGAAGTGGAAATCTCTATCAGATTATATGCTGCTATAAAAAGTTGCCGATCCTTGAATAATAACTGTAAATTTGTTAGATGCATTTTAAATTTAGAAGATATTAATTTATAACTATAGTTAAATTATAAAAAGAGATATACATACTGATAGACTCGTTCCAAAAAGTCCCATATTTATAATTTCCAAAATAATTTCAATATATGTCTAATAAATAATCTAACCTCTTTAAAATTAAAAGAGACGAAGAAGAGAATCAAATATTAATTCAACGTTCATATTCTTAGAGTTTTTGAAGATCATGAGAAACATAATGAGATCAATTAATGCTGATCATAATCCGCAATTAACAGTGAAATTAATTAAATGTCTGCAGAAGACAGAGTATTCTTCGAAGAAATATTTGTCAGTTTCATTTTTTCCCTATAAACATTAAAGTCAAGAATTCATCATTAAATCCATGGATAATTGATTGTAGCATGATGATAATTCTCGAGATATTCGAATAAAAAAATAAAAATATTACATCGCAATTGTGATTATAAATCTGAATTAAAGATCTCTTTCAAAGTTGATACGATAATTAATTAATTATCGAAACAAATCAATTATAATTGGCTAAATGAAAATAATTACATCCGGTGGAAAAGATATTTTTAATAACTTTAGAATCCACTAGTTGAATCCACTTTTGACACTTTGAAAGAATCTTATATCATTTTCTTATCAATTGTAATTAAATTTCAATTCTCGATCAAACTTCGATCGTAAACGATCGGCCAATGAAAGTTAACGAAGCGATAGAATTTGCAAATCGAAGCTGTTATATCGTTTTCGGCACGATCCCATTTCTACCAGGGTTTGGCCAACGGAGAAAAAGGAAACACGATTATCGTTAAGTTTTGACACGCCCCGGGCATGCCGACCAAGCGAATTCAACTTGTGGAAATCCCAACAGATTGCCACGGGGTTTGTCGCCCGGCCGTGGGTCCCTTTTCATGGTGGTTTCCTCATAAATAAAAATAACCATCGCACCCCTCGAGGGATGCGTATACGCGATATCGCTTTTCGTGTCTTCCCACCCTCTCTCACTCCTCGAAATCAGAAAGAATCGTCCCGATTCCCTCTTCCTTTCTCCTTTTTCGTTTCCCTTCTTTCTTTCTTCTAAATTTATTCGTTACAGAGAAACTACGTACTATAATAATTGTGTCGCAATCGAGAATAATTAGGATTAATCAAAACAGTTAATACTATCCCCTCATTTAATTGCTGTAGAATTATCTTCATTAGAGTTTCTGTAACTTCAGTTTTGAAGATGCCACTTCCGAATACGCTCTTGGAAATCCGTTTCCCTCATTAGAGAACGTTTTCTTCGTTCATTTATTTATAAAAAATCCTTCGAGAAAGAAGACAATTCAACAATTCTTACGAATAACGAGGTTGGTCTGGATTTCGCGACATCATAGTTGGAAGAAAAGGATTGCAAAACTCCGAAAACTTCTCGCAAATCTTCTACCCTTCTCTCTCTACCTTTCCAAAAAGAAGAAAAGAAGAAAAGAAGAAGAAGGAAGAAATCATCCCCGGAGCGAGGTCAGCTCAGCCATTGGAAAATGGTTCAATCTAAGGACTCGTAAAGTAGATTCCATGACGATTCCACCCCCGCCAACATTGTGCTCCGAAAGAATCGAGGTGGACGGAGAGCTGCTGCCCCAAACATATTTTCGCCAGGTTGGCAAATTCTCTGGCTTTTGGTGTGCGGGATCGGTGACCGACCCATCTCCTTCGGCCGAGCCTCTCCCAAGAGGATCTGTTATCCTCGCGATCTTTCCAGGACTTCGACCTCTCCCCTCCTCCCCAAGTAAACGCATTCTGAGTGGGAGAAAATCGAGGGAAAAGAATCGCATCGACACATCGTGGACATTGGAAGAGATAGAAAAAAATAGACAGACAGGCAAAAAAATAATAGTAAGAGGGTAGGTCGATCAAGAAACATGGACAGGGAAAAATATAAGAGAATTAATGAGTATTGAGATGAAACGTAAGACGAATTGGAAGAGAACGGAACAATTATGAATGCATTGGAATGGATAGAAGACGAGGATGAAGTAAGATAGAGCAAAAAGATTGTAACAGGCTGATCGTTGATATTAAGATAGGCATGGAAAGATGAAAGAATCAGACTGGACGGTATGGTAGATGTTAAAGAAGATAGAGGGACGGAAAGATTACAGCAGTGTGTATATATAGGAGACAAAGGAGAGTGTCCACGTGGAGAGAGAGAGAGAATCAGGCTGAAAATCCTGTAATACGTGTGTATCTACATACAGCGATGGGGAGAAGAGTCGGGTAGTCGGATTCGTTGCGTAGCCCGCGGCCGAATTCCCATGGGTGCCATAACAGGGCGTCTCCACCCTCCTCTTCTGACACCCCGGGACCACGAGAATAACGGGTCCCCCTTCCTGTTATCGCGTACGAGGCACCGGGACCATATGGACAAGTGCATACGCGTTAAAGACAATGTATTGGTCCGCCCGCTTTTTAAACGATTTTATACGGTCCACTGTTCAAAGGATTCGCGACCTTCTCTCCATCTTGTTAAGGGATGTTTCTCGAGAGTCGAAAAGTCGAAAGTTATTCCATATTCGTGAGAAATATATTTTTATTTTCCAATGGATTTCTATTCTTCCGTTCTGAAGAATTCTGAAGAGAAAAATTTCTAATATTCTTCACCGATCGATTCTTAGCGTTTATATATAATTATGTAAGAGAGGAATATCTTTTAAAATGGCGGAATATCCTGGCAGATCGTCGAGCCTTCTCGCCGATATACACCGTACATGCCAGATCGATCATCGAAATTCCCAGCTATTCTCACGCGTGCGAAAAGGGAGTGCAGGAAGAGAAGCGGGGGCCCTGCAAGTCCATTGATTCGCGTATCATCGTAATTTCACGGCGCGTTACCTACGCGAAATAACTCGGGGGACCGTGGCCTCGCCGACGTCCTATCCGGCTTCGGCTTTAAACAAGCCACGAAATTGGTTTACTTTTGAGCTGGATGCCACCCCGTGTCGTCTGGCGTTGGCCGTGGCGAGTTTTCCTCCGAGCAAGGGGAAGAAGGGCGACAAAGGGAGGTCGGAGGAGGATCCCACGGGCTTCCGTCCCGGGAATTAGCCTTTTAAATTGCCTCTCATACGCCCACCATCCCGATCCTTTTCGTCGAGTCGTGCCGGGAGGACGGATGAATCTTATACTCCCTTTTTTCTTCTTTCCTTTCCTTCCTTTCTTCTTTTTTTTTTTTTTTTATTAAGCCACTCTCGATAATTTATCGCCACAATTGGATATCGTATCTCGTTTGATTGATTCGTTGTCGAGATTTATACATATCGTCGTTTTTCTCGAAATTCGAATTTTTAATCATCATATATGGGGGATGAATCGTTATATCGTTTATAATCAGAGTATAATTCGGAGAATATTTAAAAATTTAAAGTGTACATTTTTTTATAACACGTGCTCATCCACTTTGCCACTCTTCCAACGATCGAAATCGAGTCCCTCGTCACAAGCAATCGTCATTCCCCCGTCATTCCACCTTCTTCAACACAGGAAATATCGAAAGATAGGCTCTATTCGGCTCACAATAGAGGGTCGAGAGAGCCACTCGACTTTCCCATTTCCTCGGCAAACGTGGCTTTCGTCGCGAGCCGCGCCTCCTGACAATGGGCTGTCATCGTGGTGGGCCATCGATTGACTGGCACGCTCGACCGGAAGTCAAGACTAATGTGTTTGATCAGGACGACCCAGCCACGAGGCAGAAGCGAGAACTCGATATCCGCTTAGCCACGCTCGCCTCTCATTTCTCACAAGCGTCCACGGGGAGGGCAGTTACGAGCAGAAATACTTAACGACACGAAAACGGCCGTTCATCGATCCTCTCGATTATTTTATGAAAATTAAATGCAATTTCATCTTCCCCTCTTCTCGAAAATTTTTCAAGCTATCCTGCTTAAAATTCTTCTCATCGTATTTTTCTCTTAACTTATCATAATATTCCATTCATTCATTATTCTAATCATAGTATTAACAATTACCAATCGAAATTTCATTTCTTCATCCTCCACGAAATTCTTGTCTCTATCTTTCGTTTGATCCTTCGTTAGAACAATTTTCAGGGAAACGAATATTAATATATTTCGCGAGATAATATTAAGTTTAATTCAAGCATCGATATGGTAAAGGTTGAAAAATATTGGGATCCATCCACCGTCTACCCGTGCTATCCCCGAAAGCATTGAAACTCGAAACAGTGCGGAGGGAGGCCGGTAATGGCGAAACGAATTTTGCAAGGAAAGCGGAGAGCAATTCGGCCATTTCTCTTTGCGCTGCATAACTTTGCATGCCACCATCTTTATCGCACTCGTGGGAACACCGTGGCCGGCCGTAGATCACCGGCGCAATATTGCGCAAAACGCAGCTACACGCTCTCTCTCTCTCTCCCTCTATATATATATATATATATTTCTCATCCCTTGGTCGCGTTTTATCCAACGAAATTTCCCATACGGCCGTCTCACTCGCTCATGGGAGTAGGTACATTCAATGTGCCGGCCATATCTCAGCTACGAGAGACACTTTAATGAAAAATCATACGGCGAATGCACGTACCGTTGGGTATAGAGCGAATATTTCACCGGGAATGAGATTTTAGACGGGAATAAATAAGGAGTTAGAGCGTCCGGGGCCGATCGTCGCCATTTTTCGGATGGAAATCAATCTTTTTCCCTCCGTTTCGTGGAAAGTTTCGTCGACGAAGAATCGACGATGACGATTATACCGTCGATTATCCGTTTATTTAATATTTCCACGACAGTTGTTATTTATTCGCACGAGATATCTAAACTCCTTCCTTGCCAGGAAGAGCAATTAATGCTTAAACAATTCCTCCTAATCGTACGTATTTATCGACGAACACCGTACACACATCTATCACACTGCAAACAGTTCTGTAAATTTCGACGACAAAAATACAAAAAAAAAAAGAAAAAAAAGAAAAAACGCACACGCTCTTCTTCCAAACACCCATTCAATTGGCTCCCGCACTCCCGTATCTCGGCCGCGTCTCATTACCATCGTTATTACCGCGCACCGAGGCGTCGTTTTCCAATTTTGCCGCAGGCCCCTCGAACGATCCCAGACAGAGAGAGAGAGAGAGAGAGAAAGGGGGGGAGAAAAAAAAATTAGCTTATCGCGGACAATAATCCCCCGATTCCCGTGGGACTATCCAAACCTACGTAGGCCAGTGGGCGTGCGCTCGCGGATTAGGGAACATATTTCGTAATCCGCGATAGATACGGCGTGCAACCCCATCCGAGAGGGGAGGGGGGAGGGCGGATGGTGTTCGAGTTATTATTACCAAGGATCCTCCTGTGTGTATCTGAATGACGCATCGCTTCACACGGGACTTAAGGTTTAATGGACTGCCGCGGCCCTTCTTCCTCGCCCTCTCCCTCCTCCCCTCGTCTCGCCTTCGGATAGGAGAGGAGGGGAAGGGGAGAGAAAGGGAGAGGGAAGGGAAGACGGACGACGGGTGGCGCACGTGAAACGCGTGAAATCGTGGTAATTTCGCGACCACGAGCGATGATGGAACCTCGGAGGCTCGGGTTGAAACTCGGTAACGAGATTGCGGATCGTGGACGTGGGGGACGGAGAGGAGGTGGACACGTTCTTTGACAGGAGGACGTTTCTTCTCCGGACACCGCATTCGAGAGAATTCTTATGCATAGGGGAGGGGGAGGGATTATCGTTGCTTTTTTTTAATTTTTCTTTTAGATCGTAGTTAAATTAAACCGTGGAAATTTTTATTTAAGAGATAATAAGAGTCTGTTAGAAAGTTTATTGCTAATTATGTATATTATAATTCTTTTGGAAGGAAAGAAACTTTAAGTAAGTAAAATTAAAAAGTTCCGTTTGCAGAAAATTCTTCGTTTCTCTCTCTCTCTCGATTCGGGAAAAAAGAATATCCTTAATATCCTCCCCATTTTCTTCGTTCATTCAAGAACATTAGGGAGGGAGAGAGGGAAAGAAAAGAGCGAGGGAGAAAATAATCTGGAACCTATTCCCCCCTCTCCTTTGCCCACGATCGAGGGCAATCTAAAAAATTCGCGCCACGAAGAGGATAATACAATTACAGGTATCGTGTTAATCAGACCGCGCGTGAACGAGACGATCCTCCGCATCCGGCATGGAAGAAGAGAGAGGAGGAAGAGGAGAGAAACGAAGGAAACGTTGGTCGGTATTAATCCATACACGGTGGAAGGCCAAAGGAAACTCGGTCGGCCACGGCGCGCCTTAATTAACGAGATTTTAAAAATGCTATGGCAATTTCAATCTCGGCCCCGGCTAACTTCAGCTACGAGGGTAATTCTATTAGACAGTGGCGTAGCATCGTAAAGGGTTGAGAGGAGGGAGAGAGAGAGAGAGAGAGAGTAGAGCAAAAAAGAGAGAGAGAGGGATGGAAGAAGAGAGATGGTTAGAGAGAAAGAGAGAGGCGGGAAAGGACAGCGGCAGGGGTGTACTGCCCCCTGGGGCACCCTCACGCTAACTGGCTGCGACTGTGCCACGGACCCCTTTACGATTCTTGACTTAATTTATGTATCATCCGAGAGTTAAGTAATTTCTCCTCACGAATTACCTCCATACCGCTGACTGAACGAATTTCTTCTTATCCTCTCTTCCCATCCCTTCTCTGTTCATTAGGATCTTATTGTTGCGACGATTCAAGTCAACGTTTTTATCTTCTTCTCGAATTGTAAATATTATAATTAGGGTGTGGATTTTTATACAGTTGGGATTTAAAATGTGTTAAAATGTGTTGAATTATGCTGTGTTTGTACAATTTATATTATAGTAATATGATTGAGAAAAATTGAAATTGAAAATTGATCTCTTGAAAACGAATGTAATCGTAATAAAATTAAATATAATTTTTCTTAAAAAAAATTCTTCAACGAGAAATATTTAAATTTATTACTTATTCGAAAGAGAGTGAATATTTGTATCTCATAAACATCCTCATTATTTCATTTTTAATTTAGAAAAAAAAAAAAAAGAAAGAAATAAAAAGAGGAAAGGAAACACTTGTCGCGAAATCCGATTAGAGTTTCATTTCGTTATTTTCCCCGGTTGGCCTTGGGATCTCGAAGTGGTAAAATCGAAGGGGAGGGTGGATTATTTAAAATTTCCTCGAAAGAGGAAAGAGCCGGATCCTTTCTGGCCACGGCTTCCGCCCGGCTAATTAAAACGCGAGAAAGTTTCGCGGCAGCCCCGAGGAAACGAGTTTAAATCTGTTTCAGACCAGTTTCCAACGAGCGGTGCCTTAGTGGCTCCCTCGTGGACCGTTTCCAACGTGACTACACCCCCAGCACTTTATTACGAGTCTAATCTATCTCGACGCCGGCCAAAAGGGGGTTGGTATTTAACCCCAAAGCTAATTGTCTCCTTTCGAATTTCTTAAGAAGAAGAACGGGGAAAGAGACATCTTTGGTCGATTTATGTAAAACTCGTCCCCATAACACGTGCCACTCTCTTGAATCAATCCTTAAATTTTAATTCAATATACGAAACTTGAATTAAAATCCAGAGAATAAGACGCACAGTTGTATAAAACGCTGAAAGATTTTCAAGAAGAAAGTTTGATAAAAAAAAAACCGTGTGAATAATAATAATTTAAATTTCTTTCTTCCGATCATAACAAATTTATCCAGAAAGAGAGACATTAATCACGATATAATGAAACTATTATTCGACGTAGAAAACGTCGAACAAAAGGATACGACGTTCACCTGGCGGATTAAGTTATTCAGGCGGGCACGGTGGCGTCGTTAAATGATTTAGGCATCGGCGAGATCGAAATCAAAAATTGGCGATCGAGGATCGATCCACGAAACATGTGGCGAACGTGAAACGTGGTTTCGAGGGATGCGCCTGTTACGCTCATAATTGCATCTTACACCAATAAGCAACGAATTACCAGGTAATATATTACCTCAAATTATAGGTGATAACCGGCGGGACATTACGATCGCCACTTCGACCAGATGGGTCGATCGGTCCGTTTTCAGTGGCGATTCGGCATATGGAACCCCCATAAATATTCGCCGAGCTTCCTGCTCGTCCAAGATGGGCCTCTTTCTCTCTCTCTCTCTCTCTCTCTCTATCTCTCTTTCTCTCTGTCTTTGAAATGGTCAAACGTTCGTACGGATTCTATAGACCCTGGATCTTTTCAATTTGTGTACCAGAGTTTCGAATTTATTATTCGTAGAGGGGATTAGAAAAATTTTCCAATCGAATCAATTCTAATAATCTCTTTCGATCAATCTTTTTCGTTGATGTTTTATTTTAGTGTAGTGTAGAAAAGATAATATCTCGAATTTCTAATTTTCTTGTAATTAAAAGAATTTGGAAGATATATGGAAGTGTGTAAGAATTATTTCGTAATTTTGTTTCAAAGTTTCAAAGGAAGGAAACTTTCTAGAAAAATTCTAGTGTAAGTAAGTTTTACGATACATCGATCGGTTACGATATTTTGGTCAGTTTCTCTTCAAATTCTACCTAAGTTTCGAAAAGATGAAGAAGAAATTCTCGTTGAAGAGTGGAAAAATTATAGTTGATTGGAAGAACGTGGCACGTATCGCAAACGTTTCAAGAAAAATGCTGGACTCGTGTCTTAGAAGAATAGAAGTGCCACGTTTTTATTGTAGAATCTCTTTCTTCTTCACGTTCTTCTTTAACGATAGTTTGTATCTTTTATTCTTAACGAAAGAATTATCTTTTAAACTTTGTTTCGTATTTTAAAATAATTTAACCACGTTTTTCTTTCACGTGAAAGAAATGCAAATAAAATCACACATTTTATTTCTCACTTCAAATCATCATTGCCCACAATTAATTCATCCACTCTACAAACACTAAATTGCTAAATAAATCAATGTACCAACTTCGTAAATCTTCCAAAAGTATTAATACAATTCAAATACTACTCATTCAAAATTGTTTCATCCACAAATTTCTATTTTTCCAATCCACCATCTACGCAACACAAACTGTGTTAAATTATTTAAAACACTAGCTTCCTAAATTTTCATGAAACGTTCATATCTCAAATACTATTTTTTAAGTACCGCTTCATCCGTTACAATATTTCCAATACATTGTCCCATCCGCGAACACTAACATCCTCTTTAATTACCAAATTAATCACACGCACCAGTTTCATAAATCTTCCAAAAAATTCATACTTCAAGTACCCAATTACTCTAGCTACTGCTTCACCGACCCAAAATATCTCCAATATTCCCATCATCGAGCACCAACGAAACCTTCTCAAACGAATAAATACGAATATTTCACACAAATCGTCCAATGTTATCCCTCCTTCGAGAAAGAAAAATGCGCGCTTAAAAAAACGGGCAAACTTAACGCTTAGATTAATCCCAGAATGGTGGACAGGACGAGATGAAATCCTTCCTCCTCCGCGAACAGAGAACGTCGAAGTGCGAAAGGAGGGTGGTGGAGAGGTCGACGATAGGGGTAAATGCCAGGGGGTAGAAAGTGTTGCAGGCGTACAGGTGCCACCAGGGTGCCGTTACTTTGCCGTGCAGAGCGGCGGAAAATTGTTTACTGGATTGTTTAAACGAAATTTACTAAAGCTTACTGATTTTATATCACGGCCAACGCAGCCCCGGGGAGCCACCCCGGATTATACATTAACGAAGTTAGCTGCGGAATAGGGATGGATACAGAGGGAGAGAGGGAGGAAGAGAGAGAGGAAGAGAGAGGGAGAGAGAGTGGAAGGAGTTGGAAATCTCGGCTAGTTGGAAATTAGCTTTCCACTATAATCGTCCCTGTTATAAAGTCGCAGTTAACCGTGTACCGTAAAAGAGTAAACGCGAGAAACGAAAAGCAGGGGAGGGAGGGAGAAATTGGCCCGTGAAAACTGCGAAACTGCGAAAGAATGTAACCCGAAGTGAAATGAAGTATTTTTAACGAGGGGGATGGTATGGAGTTCCGGCGAAATTCCGCGTGTTGCCGGCTATATTCGCTTTATCGCTGTTTATTATCGACCCAAAGCGTGATTTTAAAGGGTTGTTATTGAGATTTTTCTAGAATCGGATTTCTTGGAATTAAGGAAAATAAATTGATAGAGGGGGTACGATACGATTTCTTGAAATTAATGTAATGTGAATCCATCTGAAAATATAATATAGAAAATTATTAATATTAATCACAATTTATATATGAATTTGATCCGTTTATGTAAGATTGATTCGAATGCAATTTACTTTCTTGAAAATTTTGTAAACCTATTTCTTCTTTCTCTATTTAGATTTAAGTATAATAAATTTTTTCGTAAATCTTTTGATTTTATCACTTCGCAACAATATCGCGAAATATCTTGATAAATACAAAGAAAAAAAATTAATCAACATGAATTAATTAAATATAAGTTCTTCCACTAAAATCCACTAAAACAATCCAACGCGACATTTGAAACAAATCTTCCCTCTCTTTCTTCAATCCAACCAAAGCACTCTTCCAATACCTCCCCTAATTTCACCACGCTCAAAAAAATCCACTCCCATTTCGACAAAATTCATTTTTCAAGAAATACACATATAACACCAACCACTTTCCAACCAGTCTTAAAAAGCCACGAATTATTATTCATCCAATATATATATATGTTTCACGGGGAGCACAGGTGACCACCTGGATAGTGATAAAAGTATCTATAATTCAAAAAAAAAACACAAACACATACGCACACAGCGACAGAAGACACACACACGCACACATAGAGAGAAAGAGGCACAAATCATCGGCGGGGGCGGGTTGGGGAGGGAGGCGGCGGCGGAGGGAGAAAGGGATCGGTCTCCCGAGGGATATCGAACGCGGTCATAAATCGCAAATCAAAACGTGTCAAACGGGCCGGCCGCGAAATTAAAAGTGACGGGCGAACGGCGTGTATTGTGCACGGTTGCATATCGGCGCCGTGAAAACCGGCCCGCCATAATTGTGAGTTACGGTGATCACGCACCGGCATTTATTTATTCGCCGCGGCCCGCTCGTTATTTATGACGAAAATGCATCAGCGGCCCGTATCTGCTCCCCCCTCCCCCTCCCCGTGTTCTCGGCCATCGAGTATCGATGACGGGCCGATATTTTATCGGAATTTTCGAAAACCTCGAACGTCGCGCTATCCGAGTCTACCTGTCCCTCCCTCCCTTCCTCCTTTTTTGGGATCTTTTTGTGAACCTTTGGGTAGAGGGGTGAATTCGAAGACTTTTATCCTCGATGATTGTTGGTATCTTGAAAAAAGAATTATTTTAATTAGAAATATAATTTAGATTTTTTATATTTTTTCTATTGCTTCTCGTAGGAATTGGTAAACTCGAAGGTTTTATAACGATGATTGTTGAAATTGATGGAAAGATGGATTTTAGATTAGGTAGGTTCTCTTAGAGAGGATTTTTGGTTAGGAATAATTAGGAAATGGAAGTTTGAAGAAGTTTTAGATGAGATATAGATTTGTTGAAAGTGTAGGAATAATTAGAGCTTTGAAAATTAATATTCGTGAGAAATTATGATGTGATAAAATTTTTGTAGCAACGATTCCCTCTTTGAATTTCGATGAATGATTATTAACGTTATGGCGACCAGTGAGGCGACACTAGCGCCACACGTCAATTACTTGTAAGTACATTCTATGTGCTTACAAATTTATTTATATCTTATCACGGATCACAAAATACATTTTGTTAATTCTTAAAAACTATACTCGAAACGAATCGTTAATGATTAATCTACTAATGAAATTTTTCTTCCCCAACTTTTTTGAAACAAAACCGTGTTTAATTATCGAGAAGAACGAGCGTGAGAAAAGTTTTCAGCATTAAAACTATCGTTTCGCGTGGGCAGATGAATCTTTCATCGAAAAGTTCACCGTACAAGTTCCAATTGCCCGTCGCGTCTCCAAAGTTCGTCGACTTTCGAACGTCTTAGAGGGGTCGAGGTTGTCGAAAGGGAGCTCGAAAAATCCTTTAACGAGGAAACTTCGTTTGGAAACGAGCCACTTGAACGTTTTCCCTAGGTTAGGTTTAAATATTCGAAAAGCACGTTTTCTCTTCCTTCCTTCCTTCCGTCCTACCTTCCTTTCTTCCTCTCTCTCTCTCTCTCTTCCCCCGTCCCTGTTCCACTTTGGTCGGCCATGACAGTTCTAATTTAACGCTAGCTAACGATGGAAAAGGGGGAAGGTGTTACCCCCTTCTCTCGGATACAGTGGCTACAAAAAGTATTTGCAGATACTCTTATCCTCCAATGAAAAATTTAGTCAAATTTTACAATTCATTTTCGTCAAATTGTATCAAATCCTTCTTCTATAAACATTCGAAGAATTTAATTAATCTTCGAGGGATTGAGAATTTGTTGACGAAAACTTTGCGTAAAATACAACTCTGATAAAATATCGTTCCTCTAAAATTCCATTATTTCGTTTTATCCAGTGTATAAAATTAAATTGCTTCTGAAATAAACAAACAGTGAGACTCAAAAGTAAAAATTCAAAAGGTATTTATTCATTAACTCTCCCTTAAATTTTAATTCGACAAATTTGTCATTCAGATATCAATCTATTATTTAATCCTATTTTAAAAACCTATCTCATATCTATTGTACGATCGAATGAAATTGTATTACAAAATAGCTTCTCATCCCAAAAATTTATACCAATACGTCATCCAATACGTCATTCTCGTCAAGATCCACACCCACGTCTCTTTCCTAGCCGTAAACAGTCGAGACAATACTCGTGGCCGGATACTTTTTGTACCCACTGTATATCCACGGATCGTGCGGGTTGGGGCGGTTTGTTCGAGGGAGGGGAGGAGGAGGAGGAGGAGGAGGAGGGAGAGGGCGCGCATTCGTGCCAACAATGTACTGTTTCGGGACAACGAATAAACAAAAAACAGCGATTCTCCATCAAGTTGATTGGCACCGCGTCCGAGGATTTACGATGCGGATTTTTGGCCGGCACGGTCCAACGAATGCTTTTTCAATGGTTCCAAAACACGCGTGTTAGACGTCCACGTTGAAATAATTTAAATTACCCGGCGAAAATTGTAATTAGCCCGGGGGCACGGGCGTGTAATCGGGCGTGCAGAAAATTGCGAGAAAGAGGCCGCCGTTAATTATGCGGGCCGTGACATAATGGCACCGAAAACGGCCACGATCCAACCTCCCTCCGTTTTTTGCAATTATTTTTAAAAGCGGCAAAATTTCGCGTCGCGCGCCGCCCTGATGAATTGTTTGTTTAAACAAAAAAAAAAAAAAAAAAAAAAGAAAAGAAGAAAAAAAAAGGACAAGCACAACCGCGAAATTATAAGGGAGACTTAATTTCGGACAGTGATGTAATTGGACGCCATTATTTTTCCGTTAAAAAAAGGAGAGCGGTTTTTAAAGCGTAACTGCGATGTTTAACGAAATCCAATTTCCAGTTGTTATTTAATTTGTCCGTTTGTACGTCCGTGTATTTTTATCATTTGTCGAACAAGGAAAATTGAAATTTTGACGATTGTCAAGAAGATCCTCGAGTTTCTCGAATGAATATATACGTACAATTCAAATATAATCTTTCCATAAATATCTTGGAATAATAGAAATTATTGATGAATATTTTGCAATCCATTTATACAAGAAAAGATACTCGTTCGACCGGCAAACTTTTAGTTAAACGCCGAAATTTCTTCAATTTAATTTCTTCGATTATAATTGAAGACGCGAAATAATTCAACAGAGGGGTGGGAGAGGGAGGAAAGGGAGGGAGGAGGTGAGGGAGGAGCGAGGGGAGGAGGCGGGGAAAGAAAAGAAAAGAGAAAGAAGAAGAAGAAGAAGAAGAAGAAGAAGAAGAGGAAGAGAAAAAAAAGATGAAATAAAAAAATTCTTAAATATAATTTAAATATCAATTTTCTCGGATATCTCATCATCGTTAGAGGCTTCGTCCACTTCGTTACATTGGCGGTAATTGAACGTCGAGATCGTTTAGCGTGAAGAATTATTCTTCGCGCGCGTTAACAGCTTCAGGAGCCAATAACGCGGCATCGTTAAATAACCGATCGATCGTGGCAATCGTCGGCGTGTACAAACGTGACACGCGTGCACACGCATTAACCACTCTTCAGAGACGCATTACGCAAGATTCGAAATTCCATTCCGCGCTCACCCGACCGAAACGCTCGCATACGGCAATAATGAAAATTTTCAAATTTCACGCTCGATTATCCGCGAGCCCGCATACACGCCATCGCCATTTGGCGCTTTAACAATCGTCGATCCCTTATAACGCGAAGCCACCGTTTTATGTCACGATCGATGCTCGCCTCGATAATGCGCGTTAATGAAAAGACCGGAGGTTACGATGAAAGATTACAGAATTTGTCAATTGGTCGATTGGAAAATTTATTTCAAAACTATATTTCCCGTATATTGAAATTTTTTTCCTTTTCTAATTCCTCTCAACAGATACCTATATATATCTATATATATATATATATATATATATATATATATGTCCCGTGTAATAATATTCCAACAATTTTAATAATGTATACGTATATATCTATATAGTAATTTTCAAGGCAGAGATATTCATTCATAATATTTGCACAGTCTTCAACAAAGTCCTCGTTACGTTACGCGTTGCGTTACGACAACAACGATAAATAAATACAAGAATAATTTAACCATATAAAAGATCAAGATAGAAAAATATATATATTTCCAAACGATCGTTTCCAAACCGTGCTCTATTCTATTTAAAAAAAAAAAAAAGAAGAAGAAGAAGAAGCGCAGCAAAGCCAAAACAACGACATTTGTCGATCGTCCACCATTTGGCGTGTTTCTAATCGGTCAACCACGAACGATTCACCCTTCATCGCCTCGTCTATCATAAACGATCGCTCGAAACGACATTAAACACGTCCCGGACGTGTCACCCCGTTCCCTCTCTCTCTCTCTCTCTGTCCGTATCCCAGCTTATCTCTCCAAGTGCATCGTTGCATCCGCACATTGGACAGATGGTGGACCGTCTCGGCAAAGGGCCTATGACAGGTTGGTCCTGCGCACCGGCAGCATTTCGTGGTTCATTTGCGGTACCCAGGGGTGCCATCTATTATCGAGGGTTCGGCCTGCCACCGAAAGTCGCCTGCCTCCCTCTCCTCCTCTCCTCCTCTCTCCTTCTCTGCCTCTGCCTCTCTCCCTCCCCTACGTCGCCCTACACGAAAATCTATATTGCTTGGGGAAGGGTGGTGGTTGTTTACATGGTGGAAAGGCGACTCGATTTAATTCGGTGATGATTTTTTAACGAGCTCTCCAGCCGTGCTCTGACGGCCCCGTAGATTGGGTTTCCGCCGCTGCTCGCGTGTTTCGGTTTTTCCATTTGGCCGTTGGGAAACGGCGGATCGTTCATTGAAGAGCGGAATTGCTTTTTGCAATGGAAAAAAAAAAAAAGAAAAAAACGTGTCGCGCTACACACGAAACAATCACCGATGAATATGAATGATTTTTTTTTTGTTTTGGAGGAAGGGAAGGGAAGGGAGGAGATTAGATTGGAATTGGCGAGGCGAGAGAAGGAAGATTCGAGGAGGATGTTTATCCGAGGAAGATGTTTACGTTCGATTGAAAAGAATTTGGCGATTATTCAAGTTGCTTTCGATTAACTTCTCGAGGTGAACGATTAATATTCAATTATTCGCCCCGTTTCATGAAGGAAAAGGAAAAAGAAAAGGTAGAAGAGATGGGTGGGTTTTTGAAGAGTGATAAAGATCTAGAACCCGAAACCAGGTAAGAACACGTTGAACGAAGATGAAAATCACCGATCCTCGATAATCAACAACGATAATCATGATTAATAACAAAAACCTTATCTATACCTGACTGATCGCCATAAATTATCGAAGCACATTAGCTATTTGCAAAATTAATCACAGCGTTTCTTTTACACGATTACCTATTCGTAAAAGGAACAATCCCTTGAAAACTTTTCTCTTCTCAATTTCTCTTCATTTTTTCAATCATAAAACGATTGAAAGAAAAAGAAAATAAGAGAGAAGCAAGGATTCGAAGGGGCGATAAGCCGAGGATTGATTAAAAACTAGTAAATTAGAACTAACCATTCAAGAGATTCGTTGGATGATCGTTGGACGTCCCAACGAAACGCAATAATTCCGCGGACGAGATTCCACCCTTCTCTCTTCGATTATTCTCATCCTCTCCTGCCTTCGTCTCTACCCTCCTCCCTTTCCTTCTCTCTCTCTCTCTCTCGTTTCGTTTTTTATCCACGTTCCTTTCGAGCTCGCCGCCGCCTACGGCCGTTTCATTAATCTCGCGTCTCTCAATTTATTTTGTACGTCTTGTTAGGTGCCCCGGCCCGTTTCTCGGGTGGTTATGTCTCACTCACAGAGAGAGAGAAGAAGGAGGAGGAGGAGGAGGAGGAGGGCGATCCCGTGTTGGGGTGATAATGAAAAGCGGACGACCGGAGGAAGTCCACGCGCGGTGGGAGGAGGAGTCGAAGGAGGAGAGGAAAAGAAGAGAAGAAGAAAGAGGAAAGGAAAGAAAGGAATATGGAAGGCGAGAAGAAGAGGGAGGAGAAATCGGCGCGGAAAGTATTCGCCTTCCCGATCGTGAGTCATGGATTCCAGAACGGACGATCTGGATTAGATATCGGCCTGTGGCCAGAGAAATTGAGAATGATTATTGCGAAGGATGAGATGTACGGTTCTTTTTTTCTTTTTTTTTTTTTTTCATAATATTAACAGGGAAGGAATAGTTTGGCGTGATGATTTTTCTACTTGTATCGGGATAAAAGATCGTCGCATTTATGAAACTTTGAATTTTTTCACAAAAAAAGAGAGAAAAAGGAACGTGAAAGGAAACGTAAAATTTCAGAAAGTCGTATACGAACTGCCGAGAGGCAACAAGGAATCAAAGTGTTCATAAGTGGTCGAGTGTAAAAAATTATGAATGGACGAGCATTTATTTTTCCTGGAAATGCGTACTACCAGGAATCTATCGATTGTCTGGAGTTTGGGATAGGTCAGTGAGGAATGCAACAAGAAATAACGAATTAAAAAATTATCCTCCCTTTTACACGACCATATCTCGGGAACTGGAAGTCGTACAGAGATAAACGAAAAAGAGTTTTAAAGGATAAGATTTCGCGTTTCCAATGATCGTTCACTCGTTGAAAAAGAAGAATAATATCTTGCAAGTTACAACGGTTCAAAGTTTTCCTAATTTTAATCAAGATTGTATTTCGTTTATATGGCGATATCTCGGAAACCGGAAATCATATTGAAACGAGTGGAGAGGGATTTTAAAGAGAAATATTCAACGCTTCTAACCATCTTTGATCCATCGACAAAGAATCGTTATCTTCGAAATTACAGCGGTTTAAATTTTATCTAATTTTTCATACATTTCGATTAAAATCGTTTCTTTATCGAATTAAACGATCATCTATCTGGTATCTTCGTTTAAGAAAGTGAAAAATCGTGACAGACGGATTTTTTGATCGAAAAAACGCCGCATCTTAACTTTGTGGCCCAACTGGATGAGATTACTTCGAATCACGACAAATCACCCCTAACAAAGCTTCTGTCGCCGTGCTCGACCGGTTCGAGCGAGGGAATCGTGTAATTAACGTGTCCGATCATCGTGATCATCTCTTAACGCGATGTGGCGGCCGATCAAAAACGTTCTCCTTATCGTTTCCATCGATCTTTCCTCCACGCTCGTCCCACAGGACCGAAAAAGGGGACCCGCCCGGTGTGCACTGCTGACGTGTCCCTGTTTGACGAGCCACCACGGGGACGTTTCCTGGCATCCTTGTTCCACGAGCCGATTTTCCTTCAAATTTACGCACGATCCACGAGTAAATATCAACGTGGTCACGTAAGAACGATTTTCACCAATTTGGGGATTGTTGAATTTTCTTCAACTTCTTTGACGTTTATTCTTTTCTTTTCTTTTTCTTTTTTTTTTACGAAGTTTAAATAATTCGTATTTCTTGTCCATGCTTCGCATTTTTATTTATTTTTTCTTGAAAGTCGAATAATTAATATTCATTCGGATCTCGAAAATATGTGTCGTATAAAGATATTTTAAAATCGTTAAAATTTTTTTGGTAAATCGTTATTGCTGGCTCACGAGCAATACGTTTCCATTGCGACAAGCAGTGTGAATTCTTGGCACTCAGAAACTTGGAGAAACATTCGAAATTATCCAGCAACTTTTTCAGGGAAAAAACGAAACGGAACGCAAAAACTTTCCCCTTGTTACTCTCGAACGAGAGAGTATCTTTGAATCATGGTGATTTATGTTTGTATGTTCGTGTATGTCCAACGAGAGCAGGCAAACTTTCGGCAATTATCAGGTATAACCGTGACGATCCTTTGCGCGTCGTAATGGAAGAAAAATATCCAGAAATGATACCCAATTTAACACCATCGTGATCGTGGAACGTGAGCGTATTATCGAAAATGACTGTGGAAACAATCTTTATCGTTGAAACATCGTATCTTCAATTCCACTGCTTCTAATAATCGCGTATCATGAATTTTAGAAAGAAAATTTTAATAATAAATCTCCACTCGTTTCGTTCACGATCAAACTAAAGACTACGCAGACTTAACAGACTTAATTTTTAATAATTATATTCAAAAAAAAGAAAAAAACACGAATGAATTCTATTCCTCGAATTGTTAATTCCGCGAAAAAGTTCTTTATGCAGATATATTCAGAGATAGACGTACAAGATACAAAGCTAAGAGGCTGAAACGATCAATTTTCCTATATTTAAAATTTCATTTTTCAGATATCTGTATATCTAACGACGAATCAGGAAGGATCGATCCACGGAGGGAGATCGTTTATAATAGAAACCGAGCGAAGGAAATCGACTTGTGGAGGCTGTTAATTAGGGAGACAATCCCCTCATCAATCATGTTACGCAAATTCCAACGTTGTGTTCCCGCCATTTTTACGTAAGCTATTTACGACGCGCTTGTAATTAACGATTCATTTTTCTTACACGAAGAAGCGAGCAATCCTCGCGACACGCGTGACTCTATTCCCCAAACAAGATGACACTTTTCGAGATCGATCGCTTTTAACAGAGCCTTGTTTTCGATCGACCGTCTCTTCAGAAGAAAAGAATAACAAAATTTGATAGAATGGAATTATTAATAATTTGTCTCGATTAAAATTTATATATAATATATTCCATGATTCGTTTCCATTGATAATCGATTTAATAAAATTATTTATCAATCGAAAATTGGAATAGAAAATATCCAAACTGTTTCTCTCTATTCTCTTCTACTTTTTCTGTGCGATTTAAATGTATTACATGATAAAATCATACGCTTATTATTCCGAATAAATTATTCACAAAGATTAACAATTTATACGTACCATTGTAAATGTCAAACTCTGTTTAAAACGATGATGATGATTCGTATGTACAAACCTGAGAAACTATCCCTCGAAAGATGATCAAAAATACCATGAAAAATCAACTGAAATTAAATTAATACTTCGATGTATCCGATTATAAAAGAAGAAATTTTCAAAAGAGAGAGAGAGAAAGAGATATTTGTCTGCTTATTCGCCGCTGGAAAATAACGGAGAGCGATTAAAAAAATGGGCGTTTAATTAACATTCGCGTTAATTACCTGTTACAAGACGATCGATCGTGGCTGCAGGAGACACGGGCGTATTAATTCGCGGGCAGGAAGAGCGAAGTAGTCTCTCTATCACGGCGTTCCACGGATATTCCATTTCCACCTCGTTGCACGGTACCACGGTGATATAAATGCTAATTCGTGACGGGCATCTCCGATCGAGACTAGAGGAATCCGTACCTAATTTTCCTGCTGCCAAGGGATTCGAGGCAGGAATAGAGACAGCTGTTTCTCCCCAGGAACACGAGAAACACGTCCCACTTTTCGCGCCAACTTTGACACATGCGCGTGCCGTGCTTTTAATTGCATAATCCTCATCATCGTACCCGCAATTCACGCCTCCCTTCAACTAGCCTCTTCTCCTTCCCCTGAAAATTAGAAACGAAAATATCAGTTGTGGATTAATTGATCCGAATATTCGAGATATTGAGAAGCGACTTCAAATATAATAATTCATCAAGGATATTTTCATGCAATCACGCCTCTCTTCAACTATCACTTCTCCTTTCCCTGAAAATTAGAAACGAAAATATCAGTTGTGGATTAACCAATCACGCCTTCCTTCAACTACCCTTTCTCCTTCCCCTGAAAATTAGAAACGAAAATATCAGTTGTGGATTAACCAATCGAAGGAATTTGTGTCGCTGGAACGATGAGAATGCAAGAGGAGAATGTTGAATTGAAAATTTAATTGAACGCATCTTATATAGATAATCTTTTTTGTAATTATGAAATTTGAAGCTCTCACTTTGTTTGAGAATTTTAATTTGTCGTTCTCGAGACAAAGCGAGATATATATATATATATTTTTGGATCGAAGCAAAGCAAGAGATAGATATACTTTTTTGGATCGAAGCAAAAAGGCGAAGCAAAAATTTATGCTGATTAATTTCGATAAATCAGGGAGAATAGAGGAATGGAGCGTGGGCAGGATCGAGGAGAGGCGACAACCGAGAGAAAACCGAGGAGGAGGATTATTAAGAGGCGTCCTCGTGTACGAATATCGGGGTGGATATCGCGTGAGAAACGCGCTCGTCGATTGCATGCCCCGAACGTGTTACTGGTTTTGTCCGCGTAAATTAATTACCCCCCCCCGTTATTTCTTCTGTTCTCGCGATCACCATTAACCGGGATATCGATCGGCATTCCCATTCGTTTTCGAAATCAGCTCATGCATGAAAATATCCTTGATGAATTATTATATTTGAAGTCGCTTCTCAATATCTCGAATATTCGGATCAATTACAAGTATTAATTATATACTATTCTCGTATATATATATTTTGTACAATTTTTATAAATTGTTTGTAATAATTATTCATTAATATTAAATATAATTTATTTACAGAACCATTTCACCTTGTTATTAAATTTACTTGTTATCGATTTAAAGAAAAAGAAGAAAGAAAGTATATTTAACATCCGTCTCACTGGGAACAGAATTTAGATAAGATCCATAAAATTGCACAATAACACTTGGATTATTCTGTTGAACGGAAAATCCAAATCCACGCGCTCAAATAGGGGAAAATATGGAAATGGAAATATCGAAACGAGTCTCAGAAATTTTATTTATACCCCTCTCGTTAATCGAGCCGATTGCAGGGATCGAGGGGGAAGGGGGAGGAGGATGAATTTACCAATTTTCGACGTAAACTGATAACGAAGCATCACGTGTCCTATTATCGACCACCGTGCTAGGCAATAAATGTCGATATATGCCTAGTGGCACATGCGCGCGCGCGTAATCGGGTCCCCCGCATGTTTCATCCTATCAGAGTGCTGCCATAGTCGATGGCATCATTGATAGCGCGAAGACATTGCGCGAATCTATCGCGCGCCTTCTTCGTTCGAGATCACCAACTTGGATAATCCCCTTCGAATAATTCTCCTTCCATCTTCGTCTTGTAGATACGTGTATATATTTCTCTCTCTCTTTCACTCATTATTCAGAAAGGATCGGTCCGTTTCGCGCCACTTGGTTAGATCGAATCCGATCCAAAGTCGATAAAAGGGGCGGAAATGAAATCCTAAATTGAACGTGTCGGCAGAAATAACGTGTAAAATCACGATAAATATAATAAAAGCGCATGGAAGGGATAAAACGAAGCAAGATGGATAGGAGCAAAGAGCTTCTTAGAATTGGTTTGAACGAGAGAAATAGGCTGACGTGTGATGAATCGTTGCTCCAACTGTTTCTTTTTCATTTGTACGCACGTACAGTTGGACGTATATGGAAGTGCTGGTGGGCACAACAATCAGATTTGGTTGTTAGGGATATACAGGATGGGAAAGATAGATAAAACGAAAAATGTGGGACGATCGACATTGGTAGCTGATAACACCTCATCACTCGATTACCTGGCATTCAGTCTCGAATATTCCAGACGTGTGCAACTTTGAAAATATTATATAGAGGAGGTTATTTAAGTTTTGATTAATCGAGATGCGTCGCATTCGATAACTCGAGGTGAACCGATTGCCAACTGTTTCGCCTGATCGACATTCAATAACGGTATATTTATATCGTGCAATTTCTTATTTTTGCATTTTTCAACTATTTCATCTGAGACGAGTTAAGATTTTAAAAATGAATTGATATCGTAAAATATGTGAAATATCAATAAGGAACGTAAAATAGATAGATAAGTGTTCGTCTGACTAGTTACAATCCTAATTCCCTTCGATCTCCTATATCCAAAACAATCCTAATTAATTATCCAATTTTAAAATACAATTAATTAGTTTCAAAAAGATCTAACTAAACTTTTATCACAAAAACAGCACAAAATAATTCCATAGATATTGATCTATTTCTTTTCTAAAACTACACTCTACTAGTCTCCAAGTTTAATTTAGAATATCGTATAATTTAATTAATCCAAACTTGTATTGTTGTCTATTTCTCGAATCCTTCCAATCGCGAATATATATTGAAAACCATTACGTATAAAACATTGGATCGATTGTTAAAAAAAAAAAGATCCTCGAAATAGAACAGAAGAGGATATCGGGTGTCCCTGGAGCAGTCCCTCGAAAGGTAAAGGAGCCGTGCAGCCGGTTAATTCGGTAGCCGAGAGCGTATTAGCTAAAGCGGAAGGTGGTAAAACTGAAAAATCAAGGGTCCCAGGCGCGGCGCGGGTCGCGCGCGCTCTGCCCCGTGGTGGGGGTAATAACGTGAAATTAGGAGCTAATGTGGATCGATGTGCCCTGCCGACGTCGTGGCTCGACTGTTTTAAGAGCGGATAATAAAAACGAAACGATTTCGCTTCGGAGGCATCGGGGCCCTCTCGGCTTGCTCGCTTCGCCTGAGAGGGGAAACGAAAGCGGCACGCGGGCGGAAGAGGCGTTTCCACGGAGAAATCCACCGACTTCTCCGTCCAACTTTTGCCCCGCCTACGCCTCCGTGCTTCCCTTCCCCCACCACGAATCCCCCGCAGGGAGAGGGGTAAAGCCCCCCCACCGCGCGGCGCGCTTCGATTGCCAACCGACGCGGCGAACGTTCGCCTGGCGCAAGTCGCCATGGAAACCGACGAAAAGCGTCGCCCGGGATTGTTCGAAACAATTATCCGCCGCTCAATTCCATGCTCGCGCTAGTTCCATGCTATCTCTTTTGCCTCACACGCCGGATGAGACGAGAATTTCCTCTCCGAGGTTCAGTAAAAAATTCATCCTTCGGCTGAGAGATCGTCCAAACCACTTTGTGCAAGGTTCGATGAATTTTCCCGAGCTGCTTGGCCGGTTGGAACATGTTGGAAGATGTTTGAAGCGATGAGCGAGAGTTGGGATTGGATCCCTTCGACTTCAGAAATTTAGATCTGAATTTTTCTCGAACTGATTGGTCGGTTGGAACATGTTGGAAGATGTTTGAAGCGATGAGCGAGAGTTGGGATTGGATCCCTTCGTCTTCAGAAATTTAGATCTGCTTCCAAACTCTTGGGCGGATCAGGGGATACGTGTTTGAAGATGTTGGAACGTGTTTGATGAGTAGATAAATTAAGTGAATAGAAAAGGTAAATTGGATATGTAAATCTTGTGCTTAAATGCTGAAAATTTAGACGTATCGTAATGTTTTAGAATGGACAGATTAAGATATTGATATGTAAATCATATAAACAATTGTTCGAAGTAGTAACTTTTTCTCGACATGAAATTCTCTTCCATTTTGAGAAACTTTTCAAAATTTAGACGTGTTTCGACAATTTTTAAATGGATGTGTTCAGAGATACGTCGTGTTTGAAAAAACAAACGACAAATTGACGATGGAGATTTATAGTTGGAAACTGTTGGAAGTGTTGGGTTCGGGATCAATTCACAAATCCGAGATGGTGTCCTATTGATGGTAATCGATGTTCAACGCCTGGTTTTGGCTAGCCTCAATACCGAGTCATATTTGGAAAGCTTGGTGTTGGGATTAGATGATTGGGTCTGGTCAATAGACTTCAATTTAAACACTGTTCCAGCTTATGATTGCTAGATCGTTAAGTTAAATAGATGAGGCTCGTTTTGTATAGATTCATTGTGGCGATAACTGAATAATGCGAATTATAATTGGCATTCGCGTTATTTTATTTATAGACTGACTCAATTTGAGCTAGCTGTTCTACAACTATCATGCCTCAAATTAATATACGAAGATAAAGTGATCCCCACGATAAAAATATTCCAAACAATACAGGAACAATTAATAATAATGAGCTATTGTAATTTCAACAGCCATTCTTAAATTCGTCCATCCAATTTAATCGTCCAACTAATTACCATCTCATTACAAAGAAGTGGTTACATAAAAAAAAACAAAACATTAAAATATAAACTTTATGACAAACCATTCTTTTCTCACCGATTGTATTCCCTTCTTTCAAACTAAATTAAACAGAATCCCATCGAGGCGAGAGAAACAAGATATACGGAGATTTCAAGTAAAGGAAGAATTACTCAAAATCCAATCCACTGTTATCGCCTTACTTTTCCTCGAATGGGGGTGAAAGAGAGTAGTATCGCTGTGAAAAGAAAAAAAAAAAAAAAAAACAAACGCAACTCTGAATACCCCTAAATACTTTTAGATTCTAAATCTTTAGAGGATCCAAGGAGGAATAAGGGGGAAAAGTATTCCGCAAATGTTTCTTGGAAGATGGCTACGAATAGTAGCTACGTATTCCGCTCGAGTTTTACTTTAGCACATCCCAACGAAGAACCATGATCTGTGTGTGTGTACGTATGTTTGTGTATGTGTGTGTAAGAGTTTGCGTGGTTAAGGGCACCGCGATTCGAGCAAATGTGTTTCACGCTCCGCTAAGCGACGGCTCGATTGGAGATCAGAAAGATGTACGGCATTCGCGACTGCCTCCTTGGAATATAAAACATTACGTACAAACGAAATGAAAAATTCCGTACACTCTGTATAAAAATTACGTTATCCGTATTACATTTCCTTTCCTGACATCTCACATCTTAAATGGTTCCTCTCCCCCGCGACTACAGTAATATAATGGAATTAAAATTGGACTCTGGTGTATCGTTGGCACGTTTGCATTGAAATAAATTTTTGTTGACGACTCGAAATTTTTCGTCACAATTTTTATTCCACTTATCCAATCGATCAATTTATTATTCTTCGAGTTTAGAGTTTCTCTTTTTTTTTTTTTTATGAAGAAATATATTTAAAATATACATTTTAAATTTTTTGTACTGATTATTATGGAAAATTCTTTTATCTGTTCAAACCAATCAATTCTCCAATGACTCAGAATTCGTTCGATCATCGACAATCCTTTCAATTATTCGCAAATCTTTTCAAATAAATTTCCCCAATAACTTGGGATCCATCCAAGATTGAATTATCGAACATTCCTTCCTTCCTTCCCGTTCTATATGTCTCCAACGACTCAGAATTTATTCGAATCCTTTCGTTTCGCAATTTTCTTTCGAATAAATTTATCCTCCTCTCCTTTTGTCAATCTTCGCCCAACAATCGGATCATCGAAATAACGCTTAACACTTGTCCCAAGTAAATTCTCCAGCCATTGATCCATCCTCGTTATATCATCCCCTCTTCTCTTCACCCCCAACAAACAAACAAACAATAAACGAGAAAAACCATATCCAAACAGAGACTTTCCAAAGAGACTGTATAGCCTATGCTATTTTCGCCAACATCCAGATATCGTTTCCGCGTCACGTCCCCGCTATTTCGCCTCGGTTCACCTGGAAATAAATACGTTTTCCCTTATCGTCCCCGGCCGGCCGATCGGGGAACGACGATCCTCGAGAAGGGGGCTGAGGGAGGAGGGGGTACAAACCGTCAGAAAATCTTTATTACAAGGACGGATAGGAGGCAAAGATGCGTTTGGAAACGTGCGATCCGCACCTGGGCCATTTGTCGGTGCCTTTTGGAAAAACGAGAACCGCGCGTTCAACGGAATATTGGCACGCTTTTTCACCAACCCGAGTTGTTCATAATTATAGTTATCCGTTGGGGAATCGGAGCGGGGAAGGAGACGGTAATTAAGACAAGACCGAGGCCGGGTCTCCTTTTATCCTTAAACGTTTCTCCTCTCCTTTTCTTTTCTTCTTCTTCTTCTTTTTTTTTTCGTTTTTGGTTTTCTCGATCGGCGCCAATTAACAATTCGGGGAAGCGTATTAAAGATCGAGGATCGATCTCCCGGCAAGATTACATATACACACATATATACACACGCAGGCAGATTAACGTCGTTATTAATTACTACGTTCTCCAACTACGTTCAACTTTCCACTCGTTCATCTTAATTAATTGTTTCTCGTATATGGGCGATGTCTAATAATTTACTGTTTACTGTATTTAACGTTATTAGTGTCGTTCGGGTTTATTGGATGCGAGCGCAAATGTGTAGTAGGGAAAGATTCTTATCTCGTGTTGATTATTGTGTGATAGATTTCTTTTTTCGTTTATGCGTAAAAGTGGAAATTTTTTCCAGATTATTATCGTTCGTGCTTTGATATCGATAGATATTTCAAACTTAGTATTATTAGGGATAATATTTAATTCCGTGTATCCTAAAAAGAAAATACAATTAACATCGCTTCCTTTATTTTTTTGAATAAATTAATTTACATTCTTATTGTCGTTAAACGAATTATCGAAAATCTAGACTTTCAATTCCCATCCGAGAAAATCTCCGCAAAATTGCAAACATTCAATTCGTTAGAGTACTGGCATAATTAACGTTGAAATAGCAGCGCGCCAGGATTTCAGAGTGCATAAAGGATCAGCGTTAACAAGAACAGTTTAACACGAAAGAATATATATATAGATATGTTTAACGGTAATTCGTGGGGGGACACGTGGCCGCGCGCGGAATGATTCAGATGCTCATTGTGCGCCACGAAGCTGCACCACCAGTTCGGGCATCAATAACGTCTAATCACCCTGACGTAGAACCGATCCTGCTTGGTCCTGCGGTGCAATTTCGTCCTCTAAGCGTTCGCCACAAATCACACCCCGACGCGATTTGGGAACCCTCTCCCCCTCCCCCTCCCCCTCCAGCCCGACATTTAAACTCGGCCGGATTATGGTCCAGAGCCTCTTGCGCGGACCGATAATTAATCGCCCCCGATCTGTTTTACGATCGTCTCTAATCACGTCGTTTCAAAGTGTTTAAAAGTATTCCAAGTCAATTTCCAGAGTTTATTCCGCTTCTTCCTTTTCCGCTTCCATTACGAATTGCCCAATTTTTTTTTCTTTTTTTTTAAGGGAGAACTTTCGTATGAATTATTAACATTCTTGCTCTTCCAAGTCTAGCCAGTCTTGTTTCAAGTCGAAACGAAATTCTTGTTTTATAAATTTGTACAAACTGTTCGATTTTTTTATTATTATTAAATTTATCGGTCTTGGAATCTTAAATAAGTAAAAACAGGAAAGTTATTTTAAACTACGTCATTTTATGAAATTTGTACGACTCAAATTTTTATCACGAAATATATATTATCAATTATTCAAATAAAATAATTAAACGTATTCACGATCTAATAATTTCCAACGATTACGATCAATTATTATGGGAACAACGAAAGACTCATCCGCTCCATTGGATTCAAAGTGCCACGAAAATGTCTATGTCTATAAATATATATATATACACATACATACACATAAAAAAACAACCACCGACTTTTCCAACGAGCAAATAGAAAGAACCGTTATAAGCGGTTATAAGCGGAATGCCGGCCGCATTAAGCGAATATTTATCTCGCGTTGCCATGGACGACGTTTCCGTCGTCGTTATTTCATCGTTATTTCCCTGTTATATCCGGCACATGGTTAAGCGAGAATTATTACGAGCGGTTCATGGTATCGGGGCGGCCGCGATCCAGACAGGGCAACAAACGTCATCCTTCTTTCCCGCCGTAAACCACCAAAATTAAGTTACGGACAGGAATTATAGCCACTTCTCGTGCGATAATGCATGTCCACGTTCGAAAGAACGTGGCACGGGAACGAATTGCACAATAAGAATTTCACGGCTAGTTGATTTTCGACCCGTGCATTAAAAAAAAAAAAAGAAAGAAAAGAAGAAGAAGAAAAGAAAGAAGTAAAAATATAAAATAAAAGAATAAATACAACGATTGATCGTGTATCCGCCCCAATTCTTCAGAAACTCTAACAATTTTCTCTAATAATTCAATTTCACCTGACTTGAGAGGGAGGCTCGTACAGGATTTTCAATTTAAATTTCAACGTCGTTATTTTTCCTAATTCCTAAAGAAACGTAAATTGAAAACTACAAATATCTAGAGATACGTGCACATTTCCACCCGTGTATATAAACTTTCGCAAGCGTTTCGTGTATATCGAGGATAAATTAACCAAAAAGAAGAGAGAGAGAGAGGGAGAAAAAAATAGAACAAACCATTTGCAGCGTACGTATCCACCGAATGAACGAGACGAACGAACCTCTCTCCCCCGACAAACTGCGCAAGAGACTGGCCTCGATCGAGGGGTGGCGAGGAGCGTGGAGGGTGGAGAGAAAGAGAGGGAGAAAAAAAAAGAAGAGGAGCTCGATAAAGTAGTGGCCGGGGGGTGGCCTCCGCGAGATACACGGCATTCGGATTTTCGAAACGTATCTCAATTACCCGGGCGACTATAATTAACAAAAACAAGCGGAGGGAGGGAGGGAGAGCCCGGAAGTTGGGCTATTTTGTTATCGAGGCAGAGGAACGGTTCGATGGTGGAAACCGGGCGCAATTACGCGGCCGCAGAATGTACAACGTTTTCGGAAATAGGTGGACGCGGAATCGCGGTGCAGATTAATTGTAACTGCATCGTGGCTACCGATTTGCCTAATTAATTCGGTTACTAATGGCCGCCGCGGAATCCTCGACTTCCGAGGATCGAACGTGCGCCGCAGCGCCATTCGCGTTCAAACGCTATCAATGGAATTGAAGCGGATCCCTGGAACAGGAGAGAGATACAGAGTGAGAGGAAGAGGGTGGATTCTGTGGCAGGCGACGATGGAAACGCGGTATTAAATCGTGAGAAATCTTGGCTAACCTTGACGCTCTTTACGCCCGGATATTCGATTAATTCCGATCGATCGTTGGAGGATGGATATTGTGCACGGGATTGGATCCTCTGTGTGCTCCAATTTGGTGGATATATCAATTGGGATCGGGAAGATTGCGCTCGTCGATAGTTCGAGGATAATTATTGGGATATAAGATGGAATTTTTATATTGGAGGAAAAATTTTTATCGTGGATAAAATGTTTATGGAGGGATAAAAGTGAAATAGAGGAATAATAATAAAGGGGAAATACAAATGGATATTTGGAAGAGATAAGGTTGTTGAGGATGTTTCA
The DNA here is from genome assembly GCF_003254395.2 of Apis mellifera. Lineage (NCBI taxonomy): Eukaryota > Metazoa > Arthropoda > Insecta > Hymenoptera > Apidae > Apis > Apis mellifera. The sequence goes on from NC_037651.1 coordinate 4,522,447, forward strand.
GAAATATTTAATTATTACAGTGTTCGTTGTTAAAAAATGATTGAAGGAAATTGCGATGGGAAATATAGTTGGTTCGGAGTGACATTTCATCTATGATGGTCTTTAACAATACGGGAAATGTAAATGGATATTTTTATGGTAAAGTTGTACAAGATGTAATAAGCTTATATTTTTCCAATCATCTTCTATACGCTTAATTAACCTTCCCGTCATATATAACCTTCCCACCATACCATTCGAATCTGTAATCTAATAATCTGTATGATCTAATTTCTTCTATATTTTCAAACGTATTCGTATTAAAAGATATACACGAATGACTTGTTTCCTACCAAATTTGTTACGCACAGAGAACAATTAAAGTACCAGCAAGAATATATAAAATCCGCTCGAGAAATCCATTTCTGGGAAAGAAAAGGATAAAAATCGATATCGGGCCACAATTACCGCAACGAGCCATATCGATTCCAAATTTCTCCAATAATCGAGCCCGATCCCGGTGTTAATATATCTCTCGTTTACAGTAGCCCCGAAAGCGGTTCGATTTTCGAGGTGTGGAGCGTCGAGAGGGCATAATGATCTCGCGCGAGAGAGGCTCGTTCCTCGGCCTCAACGCGGCGATAATGGATTTTTCACAGTAACCGCGAAATGGCGTGCCACCACGTTGAACGCGGGTCCGGCCGCAACAATCATCGGCTTGTTTGTCGAACAAAACCGCGAGGACGTGACCGAGGAACGTAAAGGGAGCGGATAAACGTGCAGCCAGGGGATACGAAGGGGAGAGGGGTGGAGGGAGGAGTAAAAGAGTCTATATCTCTCGCTGAAAGGAAGGTAGCCGATCAAAAGATATCAAGGTTTGAACGTCCGTGGAGTTTCGTCGATGCTTCGTCGAAGACCAGAAGCCACCACAAAAGATCCCAGAACAGATACGAACACGATGCACTCCTTTTCTTCTCTTCTCTTCTCCCCTCCCTCTTTTTACGATCCTTCCTCCTTTTCTCTTCTTCTTCCTTTTTTTTCCCCCTATCTTCCTTTCTTTCCCTTCTTTTTCCTCCTTTTCTTCTCGCCTCCTCCTCCTCCTCCCCTTCCTCCTTCTTCTTCTCGGTGAAATCGCGGAGGAAGGCGAACGATTTCACGTGGTAAATGGTCGCTCGAAGGGGATCGACGGGGATCCATTGAAAGCCTCGAAGGAAGAAGCGATTGCATTATAAATTGAGATACAACGTCAATCCAGATTCTGTGCGTCTGTTTGTTTCTCCACTCCAAGGATCCACCCTTTTGTCTCCTCGGCTTTTTTAATTGATTCGTCTTGGAATTATTTCCCCGCGCCAGTTTAATCAGAGGATGCTATTCAATACCGTGTACCGTTATTCCTGATATCTCGAGGAAGAAAAAAAAAATATATATATATATATAGAACTTTTGTGAGATGTCGAGTATTGTTGCTCTCGATCCTCTCCTCGCCATTCAATCTTCACTTCTCTTGTTTGAAGCAAAAAAAAAAAAAATCCCTCCTTTTATAACAGATCTTACACATTGCAATATCAGTATCAAATTAGACATTTTAATTGTATCAAAAAACATTTGGCTGAATAAAATCCATAAAGGAACAATTGATATTCTAAATAAAATAAGTAATTACATGTTTTCGAGAATCGTATCGACGATTTACATTTTCAAAAATGAATCTTCGATCCAAAATCCAAAATCTCAAAGAATCGTCGCAAGATGGAGTTACATTAAAGAACATTTTAGACGAGTATAAATCGGGCAATCGAACAAACGTTTCTATCTCTTCTTCTCTGTTTTCCGTTGGATTCGATGAAAAAAAAAAAAAGAAGAGTACGAATTGTCACGCATAAAGGAGACAGAGAAGACGACCACCACATGGGATCATGTCAGCGGAAATTAAAAGGAATCGTGGATGGCGTGCCTTGGCCGATACAACCCCCTCCCCTTGGAAAAATTAAAATAACGGGTTGATTTATCGTCCAAGTTCTCACGGTCGAGAAGGAGCGAAAAAGTTTCCATTTTGCGCCAGGGACGAGGAGGAGGCCCGTCCACCACCTAGAAAAAGGAACTTTCCTCTCTTTCCTCCCAAACGGTTAACACCCCCCTTCGCCAACCGCCCCGCCGTTCTTTATTCAAAGTTGTAATAACGTTTGGCAGATGTTTCTGATATAGTGGCGAAGCCCAGGGCCGCTTTATTCCGCGAACTTTTATCGAGTCAATTTAAGTTGCTGCCAGGAACTGGCTCGCGCGTCTGCTCGCCTTTCTCTTTTCTCTTTCTGCCCCCCTCACCCTCACCCTCCTCTTTTGTCCGCCAAGGGTGAGCGGTAAGGTTACCCTTAAACCGTGCCTTTCTTCTGCGAAACTCTTTCATCGCGGGATACTTGCGAACCGATCCCAAGTTATTTCGAACCCTCGTGGATAGATTTTCTTAATTTTATACCGAGTTTGAAATTAGTTGGGCGAAGTGTTGGGGGTGAAACAACTCGAGGAAGGGGGAGGATCGTGGAAATGGAGCAATATATTTTTCGAGGAATATATTTGTACGCGTGAGAAGAATGATTGATCATCGTGTTTTGGATCTCTTTCTTTCTTTCTTTTTTTTCAATCAGTTCGGATTTTTAACCTGAGAAATTGATTTTGCCTTCTCTTTCCTGGACTTCCATTTTCGACTATCGTTTCGGTCGAGGAATTTTTGAATTGATTCTCTTTACATCCATTTCTTTTTTTTTTTACTTTGGATAGAATTTTTATCGATTTTGTTCCCTTTATCTCTCAATTTTTTTGCAATTTCATATGTTTGGCGGCGAGAATCGAGCTTTCTTTCAATCCTTCGATCGCGGGATGGATTTGGATGGAAGAAGTTCGAGTTTATCGCGAAACGAGGAATGGAAGTGAAATTCTTGAGAATTAAGGCCAGATTCCTTCCTCCCATTTTTGGAAAGAGATCCGCGCGGAATAAAATATACTGCTCGTTGCACGGTTATTAATTTCATGCATGTCGGATAGAGCGGGAGGGAGGAGGGGGACTTCCTGTAACGAGCACCATATAAATTCTAGCACACGTATTACGCGGGGGGTATATTGGTATATCGATATATCGGCAAAAGGACAGGCAAATATAGGGGAGGAGGCTTAAACCTGCCGATGTAACTTTATTTCAGCTCACGTGCGAATCCAATCCAGGCATGATTTTCCATTTCAAATCGAGCGTATATCAAAAATCGGGCCGTCTCATCCATATCAATCGAAGGAGGGTATCGTGTATCTGAATTATAATAATTCTTTGAATCTATATAAAAATTGTCAACCTCTATGAAATATACATGCGCCCGAGAAATTCGATCTAGCAATTTATTATTATTATTTTTCTTTTTCTTTTTTTTTTTTTTTTATTAGATCCATTTATGGGATCAATTTTGGAAATAGCAGAGACAATATTGGAAATATCGGAAAATAATTTCGAAACTTCGTTTAATTAAATTGATTAAATGAACGAAGAATTAAAAAAAATAATGTGTATTATTATTATTATTCTTGAATTTGATCGATAAATGTTGAGTGTGATTCGATGTTGATTTTATCGTGTTTAAGTGTAACGCACGAATTTTCTCTATTGTTCAATATTTAAAAAGTTGTTGATAAGAGGATTGATAATGTTATCACGAAGAATTATTTCTGGAAATTTGGGTCCTTATTAAACTAGAAACGAATTTGTAATTTGTTCTTTGGTCTATAATTTTCTTCGAGATAGAAAAATAATTTATTTGTAAATTATGCGCATTTAAATAATGTTAATAATGTGGAAGAAATGTCAAATAGTTCATAGTGGCGCCATCTGTCGTTTCAATTTATTACTATTTCTTTATTGGGATACAATAATTTTTATTTGATTTCATATATAATTTGAAATTTATTTCAATTTGATTTTATAGAGTAAATTTTAGTTCAAAGAATGTTTAATATTTTTTATTATTAAACAATATTAAACAATAATGAAAATATTATTAATCTT